>NW_028234341.1:268742-292964 GCF_057382095.1 Aulonocara sp. 'chitande type north' Nkhata Bay | reverse complement strand
TTAAGCATAAACACTACATTTAGTAGAAATACTATGTTTGAGCAAAAATCCTATAAAAAGCAGAAATACTATATTAGGCACAAATCCCATAAAAAGCAGAAATAGTATGATTAAGCATAAATACTACATTTAGTAGAAATACTATGTTTTAGCACAAATAGTTTAAAAAGCAGAAATACTGTAATTTAGCAGAAATACTATATTAGGCACAAATCTTATAAAATAGCAGAAATAGTATGATTTAGCACAATAGTAATAAGTTAAACAGAAAAATTGGAAAAGCAAAATGGACAGCCCTCAGATATGATTGGCTGGCTTAGAAGCCATGAAGGCACCAATATGCAAATTTGAATGCCTCAGGACACTTATATGATTGGCTGGGAAACCGTGCAGGCCCTGATTTGAAAATTTGAATGTCTCAGTCCTCACAGAGGATTGGCTGCCTGGGGACCTGGCAGAAATATATAGAAATAGTATGATTAAGCATAAATACTACATTTAGTAGAAATACTATGTTTTAGCACAAATACTATAAAAAGCAGAAATACTATATTAAGCACAAATCTTATGAAATAGCAGAAACAGTATGATTTAGCACAATAGTAATAAGTTAAACAGAAAAATTGGAAAAGCAAAATGGACAGCTGAAAAAATGCTGAACATGCTGAGGGTCCCTCAAATATACTTGTTAAATGAAAAAATCAGCAAAAAAATGCACAGGGAGAGAGAAGTAAGTTTCTAGGTCAGCCTGGGAGCTGCTGAATTTGAATCCACCAATCAGAGAGCCTGTGTACTTTTTCCCGCCAAAACAGGTGCATCTTTTTACACACGCAGCAGAGAGAGGCACAGGATTATTGCAGCCTATTTCTCATAGTGAGGACTCCCCTCAAACAAATGACCATAATTTCCAAACCGTAGGGGCTAGAGCGGTCATTCTTACACCGTTTTGTTCAGAAGAGATGGGGGAATCTTCCAGTGTTAACAATTTATCATTAAAATGTGAATTTTTAGAGATATACGACACGGATGACTTGTTGACTTAGAAGCCACGAATTCCCCCAATATGCAAATTTGAATGCCTGAGGCCACATATATGATTGGCTGGCTGGGAAGCCGTGCAGGCCCTGATTTGTGGATTTGAATTCCTCAGCCCTCAGATATGATTGGCTGGCTTAGAAGCCATGAAGGCCCCAATATGCAAATTTGAATGCCTCAGGACACATATATGATTGGCTGGGAAACCGTGCAGGCCCTGATTTGAAAATTTGAATGTCTAAGTCCTCACAGAGGATTGGCTGCCTGGGGACCTGGCAGAAATATATAGAAATACTATGATTAAGCATAAATACTACATTTAGTAGAAATACTATAATTTAGCAGAAATACTATATTAAGCACAAATCCTATAAAAAGCAGAAATACTATATTAGGCACAAATCCTATAAAAAGCAGAAATAGTATGATTAAGCATTAATACTACATTTAGTAGAAATACTATGTTTTAGCACAAATAGTATAAAAAGCAGAAATATTATAATTTAGCACAAATAGTATAAAAAGCAGAAATATTATAATTTAGCACAAATAGTATAAAAAGCAGAAATATTATAATTTAGCACAAATAGTATAAAAAGCAGAAATATTATAATTTAGCACAAATAGTATAAAAAGCAGAAATACTACATTTAGTAGAAATACTATGTTTTAGCACAAATAGTATAAAAAGCAGAAATATTATAATTTAGCACAAATAGTATAAAAAGCAGAAATATTATAATTTAGCACAAATAGTATAAAAAGCAGAAATATTATAATTTAGCACAAATAGTATAAAAAGCAGAAATACTACATTTAGTAGAAATACTATGTTTTAGCACAAATAGTATAATAAAGCAGAAATACTATAATTTAGCAGAAATACTGTATTTAGCACAAGTACCGAAAAGTACCAGAAATACTATGATTTAGCAGAATAGCAATAACTTACAAAATTACAAATATGGAGGCATATTGAAACAGAAATGCAGAGAGGGACACACAAACACAGGCTCTAATCCAGTCAATCAGTCTAACTATATTCAATTTAAATCCTACAATGACATGCTGCCAAATAAGGGTAGGGTTCTCTCTCTCCCACTAAACACACACACACACACACACACACACACACACACACACATACACACACAGACAGACACAGACAGACACAGAGGGAGAGAGCTGCCGAATTTAAATCCACCAATCAGAGTGGCTGTTTACGTTTTCCCGCCAAAAAAGGTGCATCTTTTTACACACGCAGCAGAGAGAGGCACAGGATTATTGCAGTCTATTTCTCATAGTGACGACTCCCCTCAAACAAATGACCATAATTTCCTAACCGTAGGGGCTAGAACGGTCATTCTTACACCGTTTTGTTCAGAAGACATGGGGGAATCTTCCAGTGTTTACAATTTATCATTAAAATATGAATTATTAAAGATATTTGACTTCTAATGCACCATAACTGAGTAGAGCGAAGCAAAAACTGCCTTGACTTGCCCTCAAACAACGCTTTGTAACTTGAAATCTATTTGGAGTATCAATATCATTCTTTCACCGTAAGAGACAGCAGGCTTTGGTGAACAATCATGGAAATTTTCAGGTCTCTGTGGAAATCCAACAAAAAGTTATGACGAGAGAAAAAAGTGGTTCATTTCCAGACTTTGAAATCTGAAGAAATCTGAGCGAAGGACAAATTTCCTACCCTCAAACAAGTCCAACTCATTTCAGAACGGTAATAGTTGAGAAAGAAATTCTTGAATTGTGAGCGTCAGGAGTGTCTGAAGATATGCCGGGACAAGCCTCATGTCTTAACTTTGCTTCGTTAAGGAGATATGACGATTCGAATATGCCTCTCATTACAGAAATGCAGCGGTGATTTTGAACAAACTCTCCATTGACTTTATATGGAGAGTTTTGAGACCTTGTGTTAGTCTGAGGAGATTTGCGAAAGTTCTATGAATACCACAACAATGATAGTGACATTTTCTGAAAGCCAGAAAAAATACCTACGTTTTGATGTATAATTTGTGGAAGTTGAGTGAATATTGAGCAAGTAGCAAACAGTTGTTCGGACATGAAGAGAAGACTGCAAAAGCTTCAGTGGCACACTGGAAGCCAAGAGCATAGCAACCATAACAACGCATGTATTTTGTGAAAAATCACAATTTTGCAACTCAAAACTTTAAGAGGCATAAAAGTAAAACAGTAAAAGATTTGAAAAAGCTGAATCATACCTGAATAGCCCAATAATTTGTGAACATTTTAAAATTTGAATGGTTGTTCTAGGTGAAAGTATGAGGAAGTAGTTAAGTTTCAAAAACAAGCAAATTTTAGCAGAATTGCTGAAGTTTCCCATTCATTTCAATGGGACAAATTAAAGGAAAAAAGTGGAATATTTTAAAAAGTATAATAGTTAAAAATAGCAAAAGTCATAGCCGGAAAGAGCAAAAATAGCTGAATAGTTTAAAATTTGAACGGTGAAAATCGGCTGAAAATTGTGGAAGTAGTTTAACGGCGAAAAGTGTACGGAAGTCCTAAGAATAATAATAATAATAACTAGAAAAATTTGCATTTCCTGCGAAAATGCAGTGTGGATGCTTTAAAGCTGAAGCTGTATGCAAAAAGTAGCTGAAAAAGCTGAAAAGTTGCAGAAATTGTAAAAACTTTGCAGAAGCAAAGGAACTTTGCTAAAATGGAATAACTTAGCAGAACTGCAATCACTTAGAGGAAACTGTAAAGCTGAAGCTGTCTGCTGAAAATAGTTGAAAATAGCTGAAGAAGCTGAAGAAATCAAAGTCAGTGTTTAAAAAGTTGTTGAAATTTTAATAACTTTGCAGAAGAACATCAAGTTAGCAAAAATGTAATAACTTAGCAGAAATGCAATAACTTAGAAGAAACATAACAATTCAGCAGAAATGTTGTAGTTTACCAGAAGCTACAACTTAGCAGAAATGTAATAATTTATTAAAAAATTAATAACTTGGCAGAAATATTACAACTTACCAGAACTGCTATAATTTTGCAGAAATGTAATTATTAGGAAAAAAATGTATACAGATAACAGCTGAAAACGATGACGTAACCTCAAAGTTACTTGTTTAACTGTGAAAAATGACCAGAAACATTAGAAAAGAAAGAAAACCAATTCAATTCAATTTATATAGCAACAAATCACAACAAAAGTCGCCTTAAGGCGCTTCATAGATACAGAGAAAAACCCAACAATCATATGACATATGACCCCCTATGAGCAAGCACTTTGGCGACAGTGGGAAGGAAAAACTCCCTTTTAACAGGAAGAAACCTCCAGCAGAACCAGGCTCAGGGAGGGGCGGCCATCTGCTGCGACCGGTTGGGGTGAGAGAAGGAAGACAGGAATACCAGCCAGCAGATAAACTGATGTGAAACAAAACCAAGGTAAAATTGCAGAATTTACACAGTTGGTGAAAGGTAAAAATGGCAACAAAAAACCCCCAAACAAACAAACAAAAAAAACAAACAAACAACATTTAGTTAATAAGTGCACAAGATGATTCGATGATAAATATGGTACCAATCTACAAAATACTGTCGAAATGAAGTCCACATTGTGATATATTTCAGGTGTGGAGAGTCACAGAGCTAAACAATCGATGTGCATATTTAAAGAATCAAATAAAGAACATTGTTGTGGAATAAATTACAGTGAATAATAATCACTTCCCTGCGTTAGAGAGTGACTTATGATGATGTATTAATTGGCTTAACTTTACCTCTAACAGCTTTTCACATAGTGCTGTGACCAGGGTGAAATCCATCATAAAGTAACTGTAAACAGTAGAACCATTAGCATGAATGTTATGGTTCTACTCTGATCAAAACTCAAGTCAGCTGTGTGACCTGATATAAAATGATAAAGAGGAACACATATAAATGACCTTTATGAACTTTTCAAAATGACTTTATATGTCTGACCCATTATCTATATATATTAGAGCAGATGTGGAAAACCACTGTTAGACCTACTCTATACTAACACAAACACAGTCAAAAATTCATTGCTAGTGTGACATGTGGTCCTTTTTGCCTTTGACCAATGATATGCTGGTTACTTGGACCAGTTTAGTATTTGCTGTCACAGAGGAATGTTAACCATAAATCCAAAAGACAAAACTGAAAAAATATGTTAATTGCAAACATGTTTTTGCTTAGTAAGAGGATTGAAATTACATGGAAACTGTCACCTTAAAGCCTCATTGTAAATATCATCACAAACAGATGTTTTCCACACGGTTAACAAAGCTCCACCACATCCAATCACTGCATATAAATCTAAAAGAAAACAACAACAAATAAAATGTAATTAACACAAGTGAAGTCTAAGGAGCTTGGAAAGAAAAGCGTCTGGACTTCTTTGAGTTCCTTGAAGACGTTTCACCTCTCATCCGAGAAGCTTCTTCAGTTCTAAGGGTCAATGGTGGAGAGTCCCAGATTTAAACCCAGTGGGAGTATCCCCCCAAAGAGGGACAAAGAACCCCCTGATGATCCTCTACCTAATCACATGAGCCAAGGTGTGAAAGTGGGTGTGGGTCCCAATCAGCCAGGGTTTCGGGTGAGCTCATTGTGAAACCTGGCCCCACCCTATCATGTGATTTCCCGAGGTCAGGAAATCACCCACGCCCACTCCCAGGATGTGAGTGGACGTTACGGTGTCTGGGGAGGGAACTCAAAACTGGATTATAGATGGCAGACAGTTGGTGTCGTAAACCACCGCCTCTGTTTAAAGATGGTCGCTCACAGTGGACGTAAATGGCTTCTTTCACTCCTCCATCTGTCCAAAATGTGAACATTGGCATCCTCAAAGACTGACCTTTGTCCTTTAGATGCAGATGAACTGCTGAGTCTTGTCCCGTGGAGGTGGCTCTTCTATGTTGTGTCATGTGCTTGTGAAGTGGCTGTTTGGTCTCTCCGATGTAGAAGTCTGGGCATTCCTCGCTGCACTGTACAGCGTACACCACATTGTTAAGTTTGTGTTTAGGAGTTTTGTCTTTCGGGTGAACCAGTTTCTGTCTGAGTGTGTTACTGGGTCTGAAGTACACTGGGATGTCATATTTGGAGAAAACTCTCCTGAGTTTTTCTGATACACCGGCTACATAGGGGATGACAATGTTGTTGTGTCTGTCTTTCTTATCCTCCCTCGCTGGTGTCTGATGTTCTTTTCTGTGAAGCTGGAATGCAGGCACACTGGACGAGCTTATTCTAAAAAATACAGAAAAAGGAACATTTTTTTTGTCTGTAGAAACCCTAAAAACTACAAATAAGTTATACAATGAACAATGTTGAAATACCTTATAGGTGCTGCAGGCCACATAACCAGAATCCAGAGCAATCTCACACTCACATGATGGTGAGGAAAGACATGAGCTCTGCAATGAGGTTTGAAGGCCTCAGTTGGGACACGGAAGAACTCAGAAGACAGCAATACCTGCACAGAGAGACAGAGTAGAAAAAGCATAGATTTGTAATCCATAATGTGAATTAAAACTCAAAAAGTGTCAACAAGTATAATCATTTGAGTGTGGAATTATTTATGCAATAAACAGGATTTTAATTAATTAATTGAATTAAAAACACTGACATTTTTTTTTTATCAAAGATAAAGAATCATACCTCTCTCTGCTCTGAGGATCACTGAGCATCTCTGACAGGAAATACAGTTTCCTCAGTATGAGTCATCATTGATGGTCTCAGAGGTGTGTAGTGTGGTAGCATGATGATGGTTTCCAGATCAGGCAGGAGGTCAGGTGATGGGTGTGTCATCTTCTCCATTGAAGACACACTGGTATGGCAATTCATAACACAGCAGTCTCCTTGTGGCATGTAGTTATCTGTGCAGTCCAGCACTGATGGATCAGGTTTGGCTCAGCAGTTCATGAAGATGGTGTCTGAAAAAATATATCTAACAAAACACGTGCTTATAACACCACCCACCCAGCTCAGCCCCCAAGTGTCTATGTAATGCTGGTATGGGGTGTCGGTTACTAAGTCTAATTAGTGCATCAGAAAGCGGGGGCTACACCTAAAGCCCACACTTTTTGATGTCTTTGTTTATTAGCAGCTTTTTCCAGCTGCTCAGAGAATTCTGACTTGGCCTTTATCCACCCAAACCCAAACCCACCCGGATAAAGGCCAAGTCAAACTCACACACCATACCAGCATTACATAGACACTTGGGGGCTGATCTGGGTGGGTGGTGTTAAACTGTAGTCGGGAACTTTCAGAAAACTATCCATTTACTTCTAAATCAGTTTTTATACATATTCTGTAAGCTGTACTAATGTTTTTCTCTACATAATGTATCATTATAGACATCTCTGGTAGCCTAAAGATAGTTTATAACTTTTGACATTTTTTACCTGTAAAACATGATAAGCAAAACCTCATTCATCACAAAAACTTTTGATTCTACAAAAGCTACTATAATCAAGAAAATATAATTGTCTGTATTTATTCATGTGAGCCATATAAATACCTGCATTTATGTGGGATTTATTTATTTACTATTTCATATTTTCAAGCCCTTGGAGGGGAAGATCTCGTTTGTTGAGCTACATACGTCACAGTAAAAAGATTTAGTCATTTAAAACATGAGAATAAAAGAAATGATGTTGGTTTAATAAATGTTGCAGCACATTTCAGATCAGAGGTGCATGATAGCAGATGTTCTCTGCTCTGCATGAAGTTCAGCAATGATTTGGTGAAATGATTAATAACATTGCAATAAGAAAGGGTCTTCTGACAGACAGAGTAGGGAAGACCCTTTTTTCAATGAAAAATCTTTTTCATGCTCTACAATCAGTAAACTCTGTAACAAACATGATCTGTAATTGTTTCAAAACTCACCAGACGACTTCATGATTGGCTCGAGGACAGGACACAAAAGACAGGGTTGTGGTAACTGTAATATGATCTCAGAACACCTGAATACAGACATTTCTGTGGCTGAGAAATAAAAATGAGGTCAAGCAGGGTGTTCTTGTCTGTAGTGGCAGAAGTGATCAGCTGTGAATACCCTCTCGACTGAAACTGCTCCAGAATCTGTTTTCTTCCACTCTGCAACTGGTTCTCATTAAAATCTCCACACACAATGATTGGGTGACAGTCCATTATTTCAAGTGAATCTAAAAGACTTACCAGGTTTTGCATGAATGGTGTCAAACTGTAGTCAGGGGGTCTGTACACAACAGCAATGAGCGCAGGGAATGGAGCCTGAACCTTCAACACTAAAAACTCAAGATCAGTGACATTATGCAGATACTGTTTTACCTGAACCTGAAAATGATTCCTCAAATACACAACAACTCCCCCACCACTTCTGCTGGCCATGTGAGGAAAGTTTGTGTAGGACACATGTCTGTTGCGTTTGAACATGGTGTAGCCGTCCAAATGAAGACTGTCTGCAACAAAGGAGCCTTGAAGGTGAGACTCAGTGAGACACAAAACATCTGCTAAACACATTTCATGATGACTCTTGATGTCACTGATGTGAGATGGCAAACCCTCCGTATTGTGATGGATCAGTGTAAGAGTGTCAAGTCTGCTGGCTGTTTCTCTGACCTGAAGAAGAGGCATCATTTCCTCAACACTGGCTTGTCTCATGGTTTGGAGCGCTGCAGTTACCTCGGGATTGGCGTAAATCTTTTTCTCATCCAAGTCCTGCAAATAGAGTCCACTGAGAGACGTCACCCTGCTGAGAGCAACGTAAGCCATACCTGGTTCAAAAATGTTCTTCATTGAAACTACAGCTGTCTGTGTTGTAAGACCCTGAGTTTTGTGAATTGTGCAAGCGAATGCTAGCTTTACAGGAAACTGTCTGCGTACCGCTCCTTTAAACTTCAGACTCTCCTCTGCTCTCTCAATGTAAACAAGATCATCAGATGCTGCATTAGCACTGCGGTTGTGTCTCATAGGCTGCCGGTTGTCCATCCTGAGCCCCAGTTTAATTATGTGTCCATCATTTTCAGATCTCACCACCTTTACCAGTATACCAAAAGCACCGTTGACTAAACCGTTTAGTGTGTCCAAGTTTCTGGTCAGCATGACTCGAGCTCCTTCAGCAACATTCAGAGTGTCAGGTAAATCATTTCGCCCACCTGTAAATGGTTTGTCTCTTCGTTCCATTCTGCCTGTACATTTATCCTTCTGGAAATCGTCTGCATTGATGATTATGATGTTTGAATGAAGCTTCTTCAGGGTATCTGTGTTGTGGGATTCCACATTCTTGTTGGTGGCATAAATGTGTAAGACCTCAGTTGGACATTCTTCTGGTGCAGTCACAGCCTGTGACAACAAATCTCTGTCGCACTGAGAAAGCTCATCTGTCTTTTCTTTGACTCTAATCCTGTTCAGCATCTCTGCAAAGGCCACATCATCTTTCTGACGCATGATCTCGGTTAGAGTGATCATCTGAAAATGCTCCTGCCATAGGTCAATCTGTTCTGGATCGTAAACACAGAGAGGTTTAGACTGTCGCACTGGTGGCAGCTGGTAAAAATCTCCAACAGCTAAAACTGACATTCCACCAAAAGGTCTCTGAGTGCCTTTGATTTGTTTCAGTCTTGCATCCACATAAGCAAAAAGGGGTTTTGAAACCATTGAAATCTCATCAATAACAATAATTTCAGCATTCATCAGCTCAGATCTGACTTCATCCAGTTGGTTACCAAGTCCTTGAATGGGTGGTTTCAGACTCCTGGGTAGTTTCAGTAGAGAATGTAACGTAGAGCCACTGATAGAAAAAGCTGCTGTACCGGTAAATGAAGTCAGTAAAACAGTTGGATTTGATATGTCAGCTTCTTCTGCATTAGCAGGCAGTCTGCTCAGGATCTTTGATGCTTCAGAATGAATACACTTAATCAGATGTGACTTTCCAGTTCCTGCACCACCATTGATATAGAAGAAAAATGGATCTGGGTTCAAACCACAAACTCGCTGAATACACCAGTCTCTTATGGCATAGAACACGCAGGCCTGCTTCTGGTTCAGATTCTGATACATTACACGTACCACGGCTGGATCTACTGCAGGTTGTTCTCTGACGGCTCTGATCTTTGTTACAGCATCAGACTGACGACTGTAGTCGGGGACATTCTCCTGTTCGTTCTCATCATCAGAATGTCTCTCAGGAAGATTCTCATCGCATTGCAGCCTCACAACTTCAGATTCAGGAGCAAGATTACACCATTCATCAATCACAACATCCCTATTTTGTTCAAACTCTTCCAGTGCACTCTCAATATCCTCAGAGTTCTTCTCATACTTGTCTTTATTTCTTTTCACAACCCTTTTCACAGACTCACTGTGGTCTGAACATGGAAGTCGTACAAAACCTGAGTTGTAGAAGGACTGATAGGTTTGGAACCCTTGTGGTTTCAGTTCCTGCTCTGATCTGTGTGGAAGGTAAAGTCTCAACAGTCGACCATAATATTGCTCAGGATCTTTTTCCTGTGAACAGTGGTAATATCTGATTATAGCTGGTTTATCATTCTTTCGCCTTTGTACAAATCCAAGCTGGTTTAGAAGAGGAAGCACATCTTTTCCTTCATTTGGACCACTCACCAACCTGCACAAGGCAGCAAAATCAGCCAGTGACATTTCCTCATATTCTGGGGTCTCAGGTCTGCATTTGTATTTATCACTCAAACTTGTCATCCAAATATTACAACTGTCGTGTGTTGTGCTTTCCAGGAAGCTCATGGGCCGACTCATTTTTACTGGGTTATCATCTGTTGGTACAAATACAACACTGCGGGAACATTTTTTCATTTTTAGGCCACAGACTCGAGTCACACACTCCTGTGCGCTGATTTCTCTCTTTTTTGAGTAAGCTTGCATCACAGCTCTCATTTCATCACATTCATTGACGGTGTTCTTATCAGAGTTGTCAATAACTGTCTTCAGGTATTCAGAGAGGCCAGATTCTTTCTTTGTTATATATTTACAGAGGTATTCTATACATGAATAGGCATTCAAAATGAATGAGACATCTAAATTAGAGTTCCAGGCTTCAAGCAGGTCTGGGTTGTAATTGTTGATCCAACACTCATTTGGGTCACGTTTCAGAATCAGAGCTGTTTTCTTGTTTATGTCTTGGAGGCATTGTTCATACTCATTCATTGTCAAGTTGCATCGTGACAGAATCTGCTCTATGGTGAGGGAAGCAGCTTCAGGTTCCTTCAGCAGGTTCAACAAAGGTCTGAGTTTGGCTTTTGCAGCTTCAGTGTCTGAATCCTCATCCTGTCTCACAATCATTGTTCTTGTGGCTGGTGGTTTGGGAAACCCAAATCTACAACCAGAGTTCACACTCTTAAAGCATGTCTTTGTGTGGTTTTTGCTGTGCTTTTGTAGCTCAGTGACTTTTTTGTGCAGTTCAGGTTGTTTTTCTGGATCAGGGAGTTGAGCTGAGATGTATCTGTCCACAAAGTCACAGACAGTTTGGTCATCATCCACATCTGCTTCTACCTTTTCTCGAATCCACAGCAACATGTGTATATGTGGACTACCTCTGTGCTGGAACTCAACTCTGTAAAAGTAATCAATGATCTCACCAAGGGGCTGTGCAGGAGAAAAAAGCAAATCTCTGAACAAAGCCTCAACACGTTTATCAAACATTCGCATGGTGGTTACTGGATTTGATCTTAGAATTTCACACTTTTCTGACCAGTCCAGGGCTTCAAAATCAACCTCTTCACCTTGCTGTCTCTTTATTGCTTGAATCACTTCAGGCCATCTCATCTCAGCAGCAGAGAAAGTGACAAAGAACTGAGGTGTTCCTATTTGGCGAACCATGCTGAATAGATCTCTGGTAGTTTTCTGCCAGTAAGCTGGAGTTCCTCTGAGTGGCTGCATAAATCTGATTGCATCTTTATTTCTTACCAGCTTCTCTACTTCTGTCTTACTTTGTAACATTCCTGATGTGATTTTGCGTCCATCTTTGGTCATAGTTTTACCTTTCCTTAGCTGTATTGTCATGCTGGAATTAGCCAAATGTATTTCAGTGACAAACTGTGAGAAAAACAGGTAATTTGTGTCTTTAGCAAATCTTGCATCAATGTTGAAAAGCCTTGACTTGAAGTAAGCACTTGGTGTGAGCTTGAGACGTCTCTTTTCATCCAGTGTATTCTGACCAGTAGGAAACTGCACAGGAAATGCCATGGCTTCCAAATGAGGAGTTCTGAAGAAGCTAACAGGATTGTTTCTTTCTGCAGGAGCCACACAATATGTGTTATCAGTGAAACAGAGAATCTCTTCTGAAATGTCTACAGGCTGCAGACAACTTTCTAGAGCAAAACCTCCATTGTTCAAATCACTTTCTGGTTCATCTGGATTTTGTTCCTCTGGTTGTTCATCACAGGATTGCATATTAATATCTTGGTCACTTTGAGACTCACTTTCGCACAAAAGGGCATCTTTTTCATAGTTGTCAATTTCCATTAAATCTGCTTCATTATAATCATCACTTGCCATGCTGGCTTCATCACTGCTGTCATCATCAGGTAACGTTGGATCACAAAGCAATGCATCATCTCTGATAACAATATCTGTGTACTGTGGATGAATTTGTTTCAGTTTACGCAGAGCTTGAATGAGTTTAGACCAGGTGACAGTCTGGAACAGCTGATGGCCTTTGTAGCACAGTCGTCTTTTCAATTTCACCCTCATGATCTGTGATTGGCTTCTGATCCTCGGTAAACTGTCAACTGTTTGTTGGACCTCAGATGGTACACACACCACATTACCACGTATGAGTCTCTGTCTCCCCTTTGGAAGAGGAATAATCTTAGCAAATGGTATGCATTTGGCAATCAGATGTCTCTCCAGAATGTTGAGATCACAAAGTTCAGCTGGAATATCCTGCAGTTCTAAACCATTAACAGCAGCAAGCCTGGGCATGCATCCACTTTTGAGGGAACTGTGACACGTGTGACAGATATACTCTTTTTTTCTCTCAACAGGAAAGCTGCAGTGATCATTACATGCTTCATCACACACATGAACATATTTACCAGTTAGACACTGCTGAGCTACAGTCTGGTGTTTTGAGTAATTTTGTCTTTTGCAGATTTTCACCTGATTAGGAAAAGAAGCTTTTAGACAAACAGTACAAACATAAGATGGTGCTGATTTAATGTTGGATCTGAAACGAGATATGGCCTCATTCATTAAAGTGTTCTCTGGATGACACTGTAAAGTCTCAGTTGGTCGATGCATCTGGCGATATTTCCGTTTTATATTCATTGCACATCTGATATTATGCATCTGTCTGAAAGAAAAACCATTCCAATATTTTACTCTCATTCGTTCTCTCATATTGTCCTTGTGTTGTTGCTGAAATTGTTTTTCTTCTCCATAACGCTTAGTCATATAAGATCGTTTTTTCTGTTTAAAATCTTCGCTTTTTTTATATAGGTTATATACATATGACCTCATGTAAGCTTTATGTTTCTCTCTGAATCCAGCACAAGTTCTGTATATTCTTCTTATACGCTCTTTCTGCTTATCTCTGAATATGGGAGACTCTCTATACGTTCTTGTTATACGTTCCTTCTGCTTATCTCTGAATATGGGAGACTCTCTATACGTTCTTGTTATACGTTCCTTCTGCTTATCTCTGAATATGGGAGACTCTCTATACGTTCTTGTTATACGTTCCTTCTGCTTATCTCTGAATATGGGAGACTCTCTATACGTTCTTGTTATACGTTCCTTCTGCTTTTCTCTGAATAGGGGATTGTCTCTATATGTCCTTATGACACGTTCTCTTTTTCTCTCTCTAATTTTAGCACTTTCTCTATACATCTTTCTCAAATGTTCTCTGTGTTTCTCCTTATAGGTAGCATTTAATTTATACAGCTCATTTTTGTACAGACTCCTTTTATGTCTGTGATCAGGATCATTACACTTCTTAGTTGAGTTTTTTTTCTTTGTCTTGAAGCTTTCATCAAACCTGTACATCTGCCTTTCTTTCGTCTTCTGATTTTCCTTTCGTTGTGGTAGCTTTTGTTGGGCTAATAATCTTCTCCTCATTTTTTGCCTTTCCTGTTTATTACGTTTCAGCAGTTTATCTGAGAGTTCCTCTGTTATCTTAGTTGAACTGGAGGCACTGTTTGAATCATTCTGAGGAACAGAATCTGGTGTTACCGGAGTTTCTCTCACAGAAGATGCAGAGGTTTTCTTTTCAAAATAATCAGAAGGATGTTTTTTTCCGGGAGCAGCTGTCTCATTTGAAGAATCAACTCTGGATGACATTACTTCACTGATTAAATCTTTGGTCACAGGTTTCCGTGTCTGCTCAGTGTATATTTCGGAGTTTAATTCATGAACACGTTCATTTAAAGCTGGTGCTGGTGCACTTGTAGCTGTTTGTCTGTATTCGGTGGTTTGATTAGCATCTCTTTGGTCAGCAGCGTTTTCACTGTGAAACTCGATGGGCTGTAGCTCATAAGTGCAGCTTGGTGCGATGCTGAACATTCTGTACAAACGTTTGATCCTGTCAATCATGTCATTAAGACGTGTGAATTTCAACATAACTGCAGTTCCACCACTTACACTTGGCGACAATGGCATACCAGTAGACTTACGTGGGTGAGGGTCAAAATATGCATATTCACCTGAAGTCAGCCTGCTAACAGCGATGACTGTTCCTCCCATGACTAGCAAAGCGTAGCGAATGTCTGAAGCCAAACACTGTAATCCCTGTTCAAGGCTCGGAAAGTGATCTGTACCATCAAATGTGCCGTAATGAGCAAACTGAGACATGTCGACTTGATACTCGTGTCTGCGGCTGATGACCACTGAGGGAAGTTCATCGCAGGCTAGAAACACGCTGTTCACAAACCTCAGTCTGGCATCTGAATAGACGGCATGGCCTTTGTCCAACACACGGTTTAGATCTGCTCTGGTAATAAATTCATCCTCCTGTAAGAATGACAGGAAAACCAAACTGTTAGCCATGCATTGCTGATTCCGGTACTTTCCATACCTAGGAGAAGCCTGGCTTCGGGAAGCACAGACGCTACTCACTCGTGGACTTTCACTGTTTGTAACCTGTACATGAGACTGTACTGGAGCTTGTCCATCATGCTGTGTTTGTGCAGTTAGCTGGGGTTCAGTCTGGATTACCTGCATAACTTCAGGCTCTGGGACAGACACTGAGGGAACACTTCTTTTTACCACATCTGCATAAGACACTGTGGCTGTCTCTCCATCATGCTGTGTTTGTACAGTTAGCTGGGGTTCAGTCTGGATTACCTGCATAACTTCAGGCTCTGGGACAGACACTGAGGGAACACTTCTCTTTACCACATCTGCATAAGACACTGTGGCTGTCTGAACACTGCTCTGCACTTCTGTGCTGGGAAAAGCTGAAACACACACCTTTACCTGCTCACTGCTCTGAGAAACATTCACCTGTTCTTTCTGCTTTTGCCATCTAAGCTTCTGGGACTGCGACCTTTGACTTTTTCTTGGCATTTTGCTGAAGTACAATCTGGAACTTATATGTGGTTATACACAAATATAAACAAAACTGAACCTTGAAACAGAAAAACTTTAACTCCTCAAGTTACTGTTAAATCTGAGAAATGTACTATTATACTATAAAATGTTTTTATGAATATATGAATAGATGTTAAAAAGCTGATTTGTACTCCAAACTCAAAAAATAAAGGAAATTCAAAGTTCTCTGGAAACAATTTGGTGCGTTTTATTGTACCTCTTTTAGAAACGGGGTTTCTTCAGCTGGATGTTCTGCAGCAGTCAGGAAACAGGAAGTCTGGGTCCTCAGGCACTTCTCGATGACAATACTAACTGAATACTTACACCGAGTGACAAAATGGGTTTGTCCTTAAATAATAGTACTATAAACTTGCAGTCAAATGTTATAGCCAATGAAACAGACTAACAGACTGGATCTAATTTATTATTTATCTGAATGTATGTATTACAAAATAACCAGATTATCTTATTACAAATAAACTTATAAAAAGGTGATATTTTATACAATTGATCAAAGTAAGCCAAACTAGCAGTCCAAACTAAAGTCTAATGCAAAATTAAAATGACAAATGTAGGGCTGTGTAAGTAGTTTCTACTATAAGTTCTACTGTACTGTAATTCTACTACTGTATATTCAACTTGTAATTTCCAGCAAAATGACTGAATGTGAGAGAGTTTAAAGACAGGAAAGAAAGAGCAGTGAGAGCAGAGATCTCTCAGAATTCTGTAACAGATAGATTGGATTCTGAAAAGGATTTCTGAAAACTTGGATTCTCAAATTAGATAGAGCAGTAGAGATAGAGGGATACAAGATGGAATGGCTTTCAAATTAGATAGAGCGGTAGAGAGAGGGATACAAGATAGAATGGCTTTCAAATTAGATAGAGCGGTAGAGATAGAGGGATACAAGATAGAATGGCTTTCAAATTAGATAGAGCGGTAGAGATAGAGGGATACAAGATAGAATGGCTTTCAAATTAGATAGAGCGGTAGAGATAGAGGGATACAAGATAGAATGGCTTTCAAATTAGATAGAGTTGGGAGAGTGATAGGATAGACAGAATTGCTTATAATGATAGAGAGAGAGAGGATCTTCTGCAGCAGGTCACCTGTAAGACACAAAAGGACTGGAATTAGTCGTATTTCCAATATGCTTGGATTTACCATATTCTTCAGACTATATGGCACACCTAAAATCCTGTCATTTTCTCAAAAATATACAATGTGCCTAGTGTATCGATTCTGGTTATGCTTACTGACCTCAAACGGGATTTCTGTGGTACACAGCGCTCAAAATTCTGTCAAATATTTTAGTAATACTTCGGTAAGCTACAAAGCTGCGCTGCTTGATGTATTGTCAGAGCATTATGGCTACCATAGTCAGGACCCTCGCAGAGTAATTCGTACGGTGCTTCAACATAACATTATGGTGTGTGTACAAGGACCTGGCACGTGCTAAGAGACATGCTTATGAAGCAGATTTCAAACTGATCAACCCATGAAGAGTTTGATGGATTTGCAGATGAGGAATGAACTGAAAAAGTGAGTGTATTGTTCTGTATTTTATGTGTTACAACTGAACAGTGTTGAGAGTTGTTGTGAATGACTTGAATAAAGTTGGACTTATCTGACTGTTTGTTCGGCTTAATCTGCCTTAAAAACAGGCTTGTTTATTGACATTATGCCTTATAATCTCAAAAATACAGTACATGTAGGGCTTTAAATACTAAAGAGTTCTACAGTAAATTATTGGAGTGAACAGAATGACAATGTTTAACAAATGATGGTGGAACTGTTATAAGGACATTTTTACGTTCTATTAAAACAATAAACTAAGTCTAAACTCAAACCAAGACGTGCTGCTACAGTAACTTGCTGTAAATATTATATGGTCCAACAAAACCAACACACTGAGGTTAGAGCAGACAGTTTCAGGCCACTCTGTATGAATTTTGGCAAAATGAGAAATTTGGAGACAGCTAGTTTCTACACAGCAGTTTCTACATATTTCAGTCACATTTGGGGCATGTTTGATACACAGCAATAAGCACTACACTAAATCTATAATAAACGTATCATAGCTGATATAAAGGCCTAATTACCATAATTTAGTATGATGATAATTTCTTTGTAGATCATTTCATGATAAAAAGAACAGAAGTGAGTGCTGTATCTGAGCTGTTGCATGTAAGATCTTTGCTGGAGATTCCCACATTTCTTAAACAAACAAACAAACAAACATGACTTTCAGACAGTTCATCTTTTGTAAATTAGGGCAGGATTATTTTCAAAAAACAGCCTTGATAAAAATATCAGGCCACTATAAAATGTCTTATGTTTATGTTTTCATCCCACCTATATTTTGCAAGTCATTATGACAAATTACAAAAAGCAGTTTTTAGGCAGTGATTTAAGGGAAGAAGCTTTTGAAATCCACCATGCCCTACCACCAGTGGTCTCAAACTCTGGTCCTTAAGGCCTGGTGTCCAGAAACTTTTCTATGTGTCCCTGTTGCAACACACCTGAATAACATTAGTAGGTCATTAGCAAAACTCTACAGAACGTGACTGCATGCTGAGGTGGTAATTCAGCCATTTGATTCATGTTATAGCAGCTCATGAGTGAATGAACATGATGCAATGAAAGTACTTTTAGAAGTACATTTTTCCAAACACTTAAATTACTTAAATTTGAACAGTCTTCGGGGATGCCACTTCAACACAGTCAAATTCTATACTCTCACTAATGACCTACAAATGTTATTCAGGTGTTTTGTAACAGGGACACGTGGAAAAGCTTCAGGACACCGGCCCTTGAAGAGTGGAGTTTGAGACCCCTGCCCTATGTGAATATTTAATTGTCCCTAAACTGCTAGTCGTGAGCTGCTCTAATGTGAAACAAACACATATAGTTCTGTAAAGGTTTACAAAGAGATTTCTAAGGATCTGGAGACCCCAGAAAACAGAAACCCTCCCAGACGTTGTAGCTGAACAGGCAAAAACAAGTTGCCTAATAATATCTCGATGATAACCAAGAGCTGCACTAAACTGAATCATCTATAGTGAGAGAAAAACACCAGCATTAAAGTCAAACATGGTGCTGTTACTGTGATGTCCCAGAGTTCCTTTACTACTTCAGGACCTACATCAACTCATCAGGTCCTGGGCTTAAGTTTAATCACACTTAGGATCTGAAGCACACAAGCAAGTCCAATTGAATGAATGAAACAAAACACTTGGTGTAAACGAATCAGTCTGGACTTTAATGAAATTAAGATACTTGGTATGACTTGAAAACCCTATCCATCCATCCATCCATCCATCCATCCATCCATCCGCTTCCGCTTATCCTTTTCAGGGGGCACTGGAGCCTATCCCACCTGTCATAGGGCGAGAGGCAGGGTACACCCTGGACAGGTCGCCAGTCTGTCGCAGGGCCAACACACAGGGACAGACAACCATTCGCACTCACATTCATTCGCAGATACACACCTAGTGACAATTTGGATTATTCAATTAACCTATCCCCACAAGCTGCATGTCTTTGGACGGTGGGAGGAAGCCGGAGTACCCGGAGGGAACCCACGCAAACACCGGGAGTAAATGCAAACTCCACACAGAAAGACCCCGGCCTGATGTTGGAATTAAACTCAGGACCTTCTTGCTGTGCGGCAACAGTGCTAACCACCGTGGTACTTGGTATGACTTGAAAACCCTATATTGGGCCTTAATTAAGACTTTTTTCTTTTCTTTTTTTGCCTGTCCTGTTTGGATCTAATTAAGACAATTCTGAAATTATAGTGGACCAAAATCAACCAGTGATGTAAACCAGTCATTACCAGTTACTGTAAATGCTTGATGGTAATTGTTGCTATCAGGGCATCCACAGCTGGGTATTAGAGACCAATATGTTTTTACATTAGACCAGGTTGTTCTGGTTCAAAAATGAAATCATCACTTTAAAACTGCTTTTTGTATTTATCCAGGTCATCCTTGTTAGATGATTTGAAACATGTGAAAAAAAGCATAAACAAAATAAATCTGCAAGGAAGAAAGACCTTTCTCAGCACTGTACTGCAGACAAAACCTATACTTACCAGACTTGCGACGATCAGATCAGTATCCTAGAGAAAGGAAACAACACATCAGATCACTGTTTAATGACTTACACTGTTGAACCTCTTCACACACAATCCAATTTACTGTGACATGAAATAACTAGTAAGATCCTCAATTTCTTCAAGCCTTTATGAACTCACTGTAGTCTAAAGAGGACAAACTTTAGTTACAGAGTCTCACATGACGATAACATGTGTAATAAAGGCATGCATACTACAGAAGTGCAAAGAAGAGGCACCAATATTTGTTGGTACAGATTATGGCTTTTTAGCTCCATCATTTTCTATCACAAGTCAGTGCTTAATAAAGTGTGGAAAAACCACAACTGTTAGAATCAACGGAAAACCTCATTAGGTTTTAGTTCTGATCTGAATATGTAAATCCTAAAATACATGTAAATTCTGACATGTTATAGTAACAACAGTGGCACGCCATTTTTGCAATTAATTTCTTAAAAATTATAATAAAAAGTCCTTCCATTGTACCTGTTGGCAGGAATCTTTTTGTATTTTGCAATATTTCCCTTTTATATATAATTTTCAAACACATTGTATCAAGCAACTTATTAAGAAACTGATTTAAACTTAGTGTACATAAATTACACACAGGCTTTAACATACACAACATTGCCTACTCACAACTCTAGTTCTCTTAGTCTTTTATTATTGCTTAAATGTTTAACGTACCACTTCTGTTCACTCAGGCAAAAATACTTCTATAGTGGTCTAACTTTAATGTAATACATAAGCAGAATATGAGTGAAGATATAAATCAACAACTGTGGTGCTCTTAAGTGTTTAAGCTACCACTTACACTAACTCACCTAAAATGCGTTCATAGTTATGTCTGCTAGGTAAATCCATAAACAAACGGAGAACATGAACAACTGTATAAAAACAGTTGTTTGTGTTCAAACATAAAAATCAGACACAAATGGCCTGTTAAACTTCAGGGACAGTCAGAGGTCATGTGTGGGGCCTTTGCTGCTACAAGGTATAAATTCTGACCATTTGTTTTTGCCCATCAGTAAATGGTAATGTCACAAAAACCAAACTACGTTAGGTAAGTTGCTAAACATGTTACACAGTGACAATGTCATATTACTGCAGTTACAATTGCTGCTTACTTACCAGCAAAGGCAAAACCGAAGTTCTGTTTCACTCTGTAACAAAAGAACAAAAATACAGAATCAGACAACTGAAATCAGCATCAGAGTCAATACTGCATCACAATCTGTAGTGGGAAAAAAAATCTGTTAAATTCTTTGTTTACAACAGCTTTACTATAAACACCCCATCTTCTCTTTCTGCACCTTATTAAAGATTTCTGTCTTTATTAAGGTGATGTGTCGTTTTATCCATCTGCAATTCCACAGAAATTCCTCATGAACGTAAAGCTCTAATACTTTGGTGCTATTACATAACACAGCAGATACCACAAGCAATGATTTGCTCGCACTGCACACTTGATCAAATGATAACATCACAGTTTCAAAGCGTGCAACAATCACAAATAATACTTGATACTATAAATGCTTGATGGTAGTTCTTCGTATCAGGGCTTCCACAGCTGGGTATTAGAGACCAGCATGTTCTCACATTAGAACAGATAGCTCTGGTTTGGTTTTCTCTGCTTCATACGTGAAATCATCACTTTAAAATGCTTTTTTGTATTTATTCATATCATCCCTGTTAGATGATTTGAAACATGTGACAAAAAAGCATGAACAAAATAAATCTGCAAGGAAGAAAGACTTTTCCCAGCACTGTACCTCAGACAAAATGAACTCACTTTAGTCTAAAGAGGGCAAAATTTAATTGCAGAGTCTCAAATGGCCTTAACATGTGTAATAAAAACAATAATTACTACAGAAATGCTTTGATAAGCCTTTAAAATTAGACATAAATGGCCTATTAAACTTCAGGGACATTTTTAGGGACACTCAGAGATCTAGTGGGGGGGGGGGGGGGGGGGGGGGGGGGGCTTTACTGCTTATAAATCCTAAATGTGTTTTTGCCCATGAGCAAATGGCAAGATATCACAAAAAGCCAAACTATTGTATGTAAATTGCTAAAAATGTTACACAATCCCAATTTCATATTGCTTCAGTTACAATCACTGTTTACTTACCAGCAAAGGCAAAACCAAGCTTTATTTCACTCTGTGTAACAAAAGACAAAGAACAAAAATACAGGATCAGAAAACTCAAATCAGCATCAATACTGCATCACTCTCTGTTGTCAAAAAGATTCACTAAACTTCTTTGTTTACTACAGCTGGAATACAAACAACAACTCTCCTCTGTTTTCTTTGGTCTACATCTCATTTAAGATTGCAAAACACTCATACATGAAAAACTGCACGACATATTTTTAAGGCTTTAATATTTGAGGTGGTCTGCATTCAAATTCTACTTCCTAAAATATTACCAACTGCACATAGTATCATAGTAAATATGCTGTAGTTTTAAAATAAATATCTATGTACCATACTAATAATAATATACTGCCATATTTTATTTATGTGAAGGTGGGCTGTTGTTTATTTCATTAATTTCCCACAAAGTGAGAATTTAAACTGTGCTGCAGATTTAGGTTGGCACAAACAAGCCTTTGTTAAACAGTTCTTAAAAATTAAAGTCTACATATTAGGAGTTCTTATTATTCTTGGGCTATGTCCACACGTACACAGGTACTTTTGAAAATGGAGATTTTTCTATCCGTTTGCACCTTTCGTCCACACTTAAACGGCGTTTTCGGTCACTGAAAAACTAAAAACGCTTGCCAGAATATTTTCGAAAACTCCGTTTTTGCATTTATGTGTGGACAGGGAAACGGGGAAAACGCAGCGCCTTTTTTGACGTCACACTGTGCGCAACGTTATTGTTTCGGTGAAATGCATTTCTACAATACGGTTACTGTTAATTGTTCTCTCTGCAGTGTTTAAATGCTTACATATGCGCACACAGTTACTGTCCCCCCACAGATATGACTCGGTTCTGCTTCTATGCCCCATCTTTGTTTACCATTTCCCACCGAGGCTTCTAGACTTCTGATTGGCCAACATTTCTACACGGTTAGGAATATAGCGCCACCTGCTGCTTTGGCATGTTCCTAGCAGCGTTCTCCTTCATTTCTGCATTTATGTGTGGACGGGATTGTTTTTTAAAACAGAAACGGAAAATCTCCGTTTTCAAAAATACCCGTGTATGTGGGGACATAGCCTATGTTTAATCCTCAGTTTCTCCCCCCCCCCTCCTTTGTCTTAATTAACCCACAAGACCTGCACACACATGACTCTTTTTCTCCCGTGTTCGGTCAGAGGCGGTAAAATGGCTCCTTTGATCTTGCCGACAGCTGACACTGAATCTAAGATGGCGGTTCGTTAAAAACTTTACAGCATAAAGAATGAGGCTGTTTTAACCAACTGATTTGTGAAGAGAACTAACTGCACCTTATGTAACAGACTGACAAACACACCAAATGTAATTAATAAAACAACACAATAACCGTGGTTCACAGTCAAATTTTCATTTCACACTGGGCTCAAAGGAGCGCTAGGCATTAGCATCGGGTTGTTAGCTCATCAAACACTCCTTTTACATACAAAAATGACAAAGTTTCACTAAGAAAAAGCAACCACTGTGTTACTCTAATATGAGTTAAACCTCGGTTGGCTTTATAAATCACTAAAAGAACTCGTTAAATCACACAAACAGACTATAAACATTTAGGAGAGAAGAGGAGAAGCAGAGCAGCAGCACTCACCCAGAGCGGACTCAGCGAAGTGTGCGGAAAGGCGGATGTCCGGCAGTCAGGTAAAAGATGAGGCGTTCACGGGTAGTAGGAAATTCCAGTATTACACACAATGGGCATTGTAAACATCAAAAATGTAGGTGATTTTAAATATTCTATACAATATTTATTTGCTACAGAAAAAACTCGCAGAACTTTAAATCTATAACTTGAATAAATATTATTAGAAGGCTCTACTCCTGAACACCAACACCAAAGAGCTGAGTTCACCAGACCTGAAAAAAACAACAACAACAACCAGTCCAGGACAGTCAGTCTGCAAAGATGTTTTAAAGACAAATATATATATATAAACATTATCCATTAAGGATTCCCCTCAAAACAAATGACTATAATTTCCTAACCGTAAGGGCTAGAACGGTCACTGCACCGTTTTGTTCAGAAGAGATGGGGGAATCTTCAAGTGTTGACAATTTATCATTAAAATGTGAATTTTTAGAGATATATGACATGGATGACTTGTTGACTTAGAAGCCACGAATTCCCCAATATGCAAATAGTATGATTAAGCATAAATACTACATTTAGTAGAAATACTATGTTTTAGCACAAATACTATAAAAAGCAGAAATACTATAATTTAGCAGAAATACTATATTAAGCACAAATCCTATAAAAAGCAGAAATACTATATTAAGCACAAATTCTATAAAAAGCAGAAATACTATATTAAGCACAAATTCTATAAAAAGCAGAAATACTATATTAAGCAC
>NW_028234341.1:153142-268642 GCF_057382095.1 Aulonocara sp. 'chitande type north' Nkhata Bay | reverse complement strand
TGTGCTTCAGATCCTAAGTGTGATTAAACTTAAGCCCAGGACCTGATGAGTTGATGGTCCTGAAGTAGTAAAGGAACTCTGGGACATCACAGTAACAGCACCATGTTTGACTTTAATGCTGGTATTTTTCTCTCACTATAGATGATTCAGTTTAGTGCAGTTCGTCAGCACAGCTGTTGGTTATCATCGAGATATTATTAGGCAACTTGTTTTTGCCTGTTCAGCTACAATATCTGGGAGGGTTTTTGTTTTCTGGGGTCTCCAAATCCTTAGAAATCTATTTGTAAACTTTTACAGAACTATATGTGTTTGTTTCACATTAGAGCAGCTCACGACTGGCAGTTTAGGGACGATTAAATATTCACATAGGGCAGGGGTCTCAAACTCCACTCTTCAAGGGCCGGTGTCCTGAAGCTTTTCCACGTGTCCCTGTTACAAAACACCTGAATAACATTTGTAGGTCATTAGTGAGAGTATAGAATTTGACTGTGTGCTGAAGTGGCATCCCCTAAGACTACTCAAATTTAAGTAATTAAGTGTTTGGAAAAATGTACTTCTAAAAGTACTTTCATTGCATCATGTTCATTCACTCATGAGCTGCTATAACATGAATCAAATGGCTGAATTACCACCTCAGCATGCAGTCAGGTTCTGTAGAGTTTTGCTAATGACCTACTAATGTTATTCAGGTGTGTTGCAACAGGGACACATAGAAAAGTTTCTGGACACCAGGCCTTAAGGACCAGAGTTTGAGACCACTGGTGGTAGGGCATTGTGGATTTCAAAAGCTTCTTCCCTTAAATCACTGCCTAGAAACTGCTTTTTGTAATTTGTCATAATGACTTGCAAAGTATAGGTGGGATGAAAACATAAACATAAGACATTTTATAGTGGCCTGATATTTTTATCAAGGCTGTTTTTTTGAAAATAATCCTGGCTTAATTTACAAAAGATGAACTGTCTGAAAGTCATGTTTGTTTGTTTAAGAAATGTGGGAATGTCCAGCAAAGATCTTACATGCAACAGCTCAGATACAGCACTCACTTCTGTTCTTTTTATCATGAAATGATCTACAAAGAAATTACCATCATACTAAATTTTGCTAATTAGGCCTTAATATCAGCTATGATAAGTTTATCATAGATTTAGTGTAGTGCTTATTGCTGTGTATCAAACATGCCCCAAATGTGACTGAAATATGTAGAAACTGCTGTGTAGAAACTAGCTGTCTCCAAATTTCTCATTTTGCCAAAATACATACAGAGTGGCTTGAAACTGTCTGCTCTAACCTCAGTGTGTTGGTTTTGTTGGACCATATAATATTTACAGTAAGTTACTGTAGCAGCACGTCTTGGTGTAAGTTTATAGTGTGTTTTTTTTTTTTAATTGTGTTAATAGAATTTGAATGCAGGCCACCTCAAATGTCAAAGCCTACAAACATTCCATACAAGCTATCATTTGTGATTGTTGCCTACTTTTAAATTGTGACATCACCATTTGATAAAGTGTGTAGTAGTAGGTGAAGCAAATCATTGGTTACGATCTCTACTCTCTTATGTAACTGAACCTAAATTTTGGAGCATTACATGACTCAGAAACTTGTGTGGCTTATTGCAAATGGATAAAACTACATATTACCTTTTATGAAGATGATCATCTTTATTAGGGTGCGGAAAAAGAAAACAGAGGAGAGTTGTTGCTGTCTAATGCTGATTGGAGTTGTCTGAGCCTGTATTTTTGTTCTTTGTCTTTTGTTACACAGAGTGAACAGCTCTTTGGCTTTGCCTTTGCTGGTAAGTAGACAGTAATGGTAATGTTTAGTAATTTACTTACAGTAGTTTGGCTATTTGTGTTATCTTGCCATTCACTCATGGGCAAAGACAAATAGTCAGGATTTAGAATCTGTAGCAGCAAAGCCCCCACACAGGACCACTGACTGCCCCAGAAAATGTCAATGAAGTTTAATAGCCCATTAATGTCTGATTTTAATTTTTGATGGCTTATCAAGTCCAAACATAGTTAAATGTCAGAGACATCTTTATGCAGTTGTTTGATTTCTCCTTATGTTTGTGGATTTAAGTGTGAGTATAGGTGGTACCTTAAACACTTAAGAGCACCACAGCTATCGATTTTTATTGTCTCTCTCATTCCACTTATGAATTAGCATGAAGTCAAAACGCTAGAAGTATTTTTCCTGAGTGACTGGCCTGAGTGCAGTTCACACTGCAGGCGAAAGCGCATCAAATCAGATTTTTTTGTCATGTTGGTATCAGTGATGGTATCATGGTATGACAGTGTGAACGGCACAAATCCGATATTTTAGAAAGCGACTGCTGTTTGAATTTCAATTGTCTTAATTAAGGTCCAAAATAGTGTTTTGAAATCATTTCACAGCTCTTGCTGATCATCAAGATGTTTTTAGGCAAATGTGAGAAGGTTTGTGTTCTTTTTGGCCAGTCAATAAATAATTTTGAGTTTAATGGATATAAAGTATTTAAAGCAGGAGGCCTGAAACTCTGCTGTAACCTCAGTGTGCGGGTTTATTTGGACCATATAATGTTTACAGTAAGTTACTGTAGCAGCACGTCTTGGTTTGAGTTTATAGACTTAGTTTATTGTTTTAATAGAACGTAAAAATGTCCTTATAACAGTTCCACCATCATTTGTTAAACATTGTCATTCTGTTCACTCCAATAATTTACTGTAGAAGTCTTTAGTATTTAAAGCCCTACATGTACTGTATTTTTGAAATTATAAGGCATAACGTCAATAAACAATTCTGTTTTTAAGGCAGATTAAGCCAAACAAACAGTCAGATAAGTCAAACTTTATTCAAGTCATTCACAACAACTCTCAACACTGTTCAGTTGTAACACATAAAATACAGACCAATACACTCACTTTTTCAGTTCATTCCTCATCTACAAATCCATCAAACTCTTCATGGGTTGATCAGGTTGAAATCTGCTTCATAAGCATGTCTCTTAGCACGTGCCAGGTCCTTGTACACACACCATAATGTTATGTTGAAGCACCGTACAAATTACTCTACGAGGGTCCTGACTATGGTAGCCATAATGCTCTGACAATACATCAAGCAGCGCAGCTTTGTAGCTTACCAAAGTATTACTAAAATATTTGACAGAATTTTGAGCGCTGTGTACCACAGAAATCCCGTTCTAGGTCAGTAAGCATAACCAGAATCGATACACTAGGCACATTGTATGTTTTTGAGAAAATGACAGGGTTTTAGGTGTGCCATATAGTCTGAAGAATATGTTAAATCCAAGCATGTTGGAAATATGACTAATTCCATGCCTTTTGTGTCTTACAGGTGACCTGCTGCAGAAGATCCTCTCTCTCTATCATTATAAGCAATTCTGTCTATCCTATCACTCTCCCAACTCTATCTAATTTGAAAGCCATTCTATCTTGTATCCCTCTATCTCTACCGCTCTATCTAATTTGAAAGCCATTCCATCTTGTATCCCTCTATCTCTACTGCTCTATCTAATTTGAGAATCCAAGTTTTGAGAATCCTTTCAGAATCCAATTTTCAGAAATCCAAGTTACCAGAACTTGATCTATCTGTTACAGAATTCTGAGAGATCTCTGCTCTCACTGCTCTTTCTTTCCTGTCATTAAGCTCTCTCACATTCAGTCATTTTGCTGGAAATTACAAGTTGAATATACAGTAGTAGAATTACAGTACAGTGGAACTTATAGTAGAAACTACTTACACAGCCCTACATTTGTCATTTTAATTTTGCATTACACTTTGGAATTAACACTTCTAGTTTGGCTTACTTTGATCAATTGTATAAAATATCACCTCTTTATAAGTTTACTTGTAATAAGATAATCTGGTTATTTTGTAATACATACATTCAGATAAATAATAAATTAGATCCAGTCTGTTAGTCTGTTTCATTGGCTATAACATTTGACTGCAAGTTTATAGTACTATTATTTAAGGACAAACCCATTTTGTCACTCAGTGTAAGTATTCAGTTAGTATTGTCATCGAGAAGTGCCTGAGGACCCAGACTTCCTGTTTCCTGACTGCTGCAGAAAATCCAGCTGAAGAATCCTCATCACCTGTCATCTTATCACCACACCACCACAGCTCCATATATTTGATTTCAATTTTAGATATCTGAAAGATTTACATAAACTCCCCTAAGAGCTAAGACTTTTATTATAGCCTGTTGATTGTTGAGATTTATTCTGCATATCATTTTATAGAAGTTGTAATTATTTACCAGTCTGGTTAAAAAAAATATAAGTAAAATTATACAGTTTCTAAGAGCTACAATAAAACGGACCAAATTGTTTCCAGAGAACTTTGAATTTCCTTTATTTTGAATTTGGAGTACAAATCAGCTTTTTAACATCTATTCATATATTCATAAAAACATTTTACAGTATAATAGTACATTTCTCAGATTTAACAGTAACTTGAGGAGTTGTACGTTTTTCTGTGTTTCAAGGTTCAGTTTTGTTTATATTTGTGTATAACCACATATAAGCTCCAGATTGTACTTCAGCAAAATGCCAAGAAAAGGTCAAAGGTCAAAGTCCCTAAAGCTTAGATGGCAAAAGCAGAAAGAACAGGTGAATGTTTCTCAGAGCAGTGAGCAGGTAAAGGTGTGTGTTTCAGCTTTTCCCAGCACAGAAGTGCAGAGCAGTGTTCAGACAGCCACAGTGTCTTATGCAGATGTGGTAAAGAAAGGTGTTCCCTCAGTGTCTGTCCCAGAGTCTGAAGTTATGCAGGTAATCCAGACTGAACCCCAGCTAACTGTACAAACACAGCATGATGGAGAGACAGCCAAAGTATCTTATGCAGATGTGGTAAAGAGAAGTGTTCCCTCAGTGTCTGTCCCAGAGCCTGAAGTTATGCAGGTAATCCAGACTGAACCCCAGCTAACTGTACACAAACAGCATGATGGACAAGCTCCAGGACAGTCTCATGTACAGGTTACAAACAGTGAAAGTCCACGAGTGAGTAGCGTCTGTGCTTCCCGAAGCCAGGCCGCTCCTAGGTATGGAAAGTACCGGAATCAGCAATGCATGGCTAACAGCTTGGTTTTCCTGTCATTCTTACATGAGGATGAATTTATTACCAGAGCAGATCTAAACCGTGTGTTGGACAAAGGCCATGCTGTCTATTCAGATGCCAGACTGAGGTTTGTGAACAGCGTGTTTCTAGCCTGCGATGAACTTCCCTCAGTTGTTACCAGCCGCAGACACGAGTATCAAGTCGACATGTCTCAGTTTGCTCATTACGGCACATTTGATGGTACAGATCACTTTCCGAGCCTTGAACAGGGATTACAGTGTTTGGCTTCAGACGTTCGCTATGCTTTGCTAGTCATGGGAGGAACAGTCATCGCTGTTAGCAGGCTGAATTCAGGTGAATATGCATATTTTGACCCTCACCCACGTAAGTCTACTGGTATGCCATTGTCGCTAAGTGTAAGTGGTGGAACTGCAGTTATGTTGAAATTCACACGTCTTAATGACATGATTGACAGGATCAAACGTTTGTACAGAATGTTCAGCATCGCACCAAGCTGCACTTATGAGCTACAGCCCATCGAGTTTCACAGTGAAAACGCTGCTGACCAAAGAGATGCTAATCAAACCACCGAATACAGACAAACAGCTACAAGTGCACCAGCACCAGCTTTAAATGAACGTGTTCATGAATTAAACTCTGAAATATACACTGATCAGACACGGAAACCTGTGACCAAAGATTTAACCAGTGAAGTAATGTCATCCAGAGTTGATTCTTCAAATGAGACAGCTGCTCCCAGAAAAAACCATCATCCTTCTGATTATTTTGAAAAGGAAACCTCTGCATCCTCTGTGAGAGAAACTCAGGTAACACCAGATTCTATTCCTCAGAATGATTCAAACAGTGCCTCCAGTTCAACTAAGATAACAGAGGGACTCTCAGATAAACTGCTGAAATATAGTAAACATGAAAGGCAAAAAATGAGGAGAAGATTATTGACCCAACAAAAGCTACCACAGAGAAAGGAAAATCAGAAGACGAAAGAAAGGCAGATGTACAGGTTTGATGAAAGCTTCAAGGCAAAGAAAAAAAACTCAGCTCGGAAGTCTGATGATCCTGATCACAGACAGAAAAGGATTCTGTACAGAAATGAACTGTATAAATTAAATGCTACCTATAAGGAGAAAAAGAAAGAACATTTGAGAAAGATGTATAGAGAAAGTGCTGAAATTAGAGATAGAAAAAGAGAACGTGTCATAAGGACATATAAAGACAATCCCCTATTCAGAGATAAGCAGAAGGAACGTATAACAAGAAAATATAGAGAGTCTTCCATATTCAGAGATAAGCAGAAGGAACGTGTAACAAGAACATATAGAGAGTCTCCCATATTCAGAGAAAAGCAGAAGGAACGTGTAACAAGAACATATAGAGAGTCTCCCATATTCAGAGAAAAGCAGAAGGAACGTGTAACAAGAACATATAGAGAGTCTCCCATATTCAGAGATAAGCAGAAGGAACGTATAAGAAGAATATACAGAACTTGTGCTGGATTCAGAGAAAAACATAAAGCTTACATGAGGTCATATGTATATAACCTATATAAAGAAAGCGAAGAATTTAAAAAGAAAAAACGATTTTACATGACTAAGCGGTATGGAGAAGAGAAACAATTTCAGCAACAACACAAGGACAATATGAGAGAACGAATGAGAGTAAAATATTGGAACGGTTTTTCTTTCAGACAGATGCATAATATCAGATGTGCAATGAATATAAAACGGAAATATCGCCAGATGCATCGACCAGCTGAGAGTTTACAGAGTCATCCAGAGAACACTTTAATGAATGAGGCCATATCTCGTTTCAGATCAAACATTAAGTCAGCACCATCTTATGTTTGTACTGTTTGTCTAAAAGCTTCTTTTCCTAATCAGGTGAAAATCTGCAAAAGACAAAATTACTCAAAACACCAGACTGTAGCTCATCAGTGTCTAACTGGTAAATATGTTCATGTGTGTGATGAAGCATGTCATGATCACTGCAGCTTTCCTGTTGAGAGAAAAAAAGAGTATATCTGTCACACGTGTCACAGTTCCCTCAAAAGTGGATGCATGCCCAGGCTTGCTGCTGTTAATGGTTTAGAACTGCAGGATATTCCAGCTGAACTTTGTGATCTCAACATTCTGGAGAGACATCTGATTGCCAAATGCATACCATTTGCTAAGATTATTCCTCTTCCAAAGGGGAGACAGAGACTCATACGTGGTAATGTGGTGTGTGTACCATCTGAAGTCCAACAAACAGTTGACTCTTTACCGAGGATCAGAAGCCAATCACAGATCATGAGGGTGAAATTGAAAAGACGACTGTGCTACAAAGGCCATCAGCTGTTCCAGACTGTCACCTGGTCTAAACTCATTCAAGCTCTGCGTAAACTGAAACAAATTCATCCACAGTACACAGATATTGTTATCAGAGATGATGCATTGCTTTGTGATCCAACGTTACCTGATGATGACAGCAGTGATGAAGCCAGCATGGCAAGTGATGATTATAATGAAGCAGATTTAATGGAAATTGACAACTATGAAAAAGATGCCCTTTTGTGTGAAAGTGAGTCTCAAAGTGACCAAGATATTAATATGCAATCTTGTGATGAACAACCAGAGGAACAAAATCCAGATGAACCAGAAAGTGATTTGAACAATGGAGGTTTTGCTCTAGAAAGTTGTCTGCAGCCTGTTGACATTTCAGAAGAGATTCTCTGTTTCACTGATAACACATATTGTGTGGCTCCTGCAGAAAGAAACAATCCTGTTAGCTTCTTCAGAACTCCTCATTTGGAAGCCATGGCATTTCCTGTGCAGTTTCCTACTGGTCAGAATACACTGGATGAAATGAGACGTCTCAAGCTCACACCGAGTGCATACTTCAAGTCAAGGCTTTTCAACATTGATGCAAGATTTGCTAAAGACACAAATTACCTGTTTTTCTCACAGTTTGTCACTGAAATACACTTGGCTAATTCCAGCATGACAATACAGCTAAGGAAAGGTAAAACTATGACGAAAGATGGACGCAAAATCACATCAGGAATGTTACAAAGTAAGACAGAAGTAGAGAAGCTGGTAAGAGATAAAGATGCAATCAGATTTATGCAGCCACTCAGAGGAACTCCAGCTTACTGGCAGAAAACTACCAGAGATCTATTCAGCATGGTTCGCCAAATAGGAACACCTCAGTTCTTTGTCACTTTCTCTGCTGCTGAGATGAGATGGCCTGAAGTGATTCAAGCAATAAAGAGACAGCAAGGTGAAGAGGTTGATTTTGAAGCCCTGGACTGGTCAGAAAAGTGTGAAATTCTAAGATCAAATCCAGTAACCACCATGCGAATGTTTGATAAACGTGTTGAGGCTTTGTTCAGAGATTTGCTTTTTTCTCCTGCACAGCCCCTTGGTGAGATCATTGATTACTTTTACAGAGTTGAGTTCCAGCACAGAGGTAGTCCACATATACACATGTTGCTGTGGATTCGAGAAAAGGTAGAAGCAGATGTGGATGACGACCAAACTGTCTGTGACTTTGTTGACAGATACATCTCAGCTCAACTCCCTGATCCAGAAAAACAACCTGAACTGCACAAAAAAGTCACTGAGCTACAAAAGCACAGCAAAAACCACACAAAAACATGCTTTAAGAGTGTGAACTCTGGTTGTAGATTTGGGTTTCCCAAACCACCAGCCACAAGAACAATGATTGTGAGACAGGATGAGGATTCAGACACTGAAGCTGCAAAAGCCAAACTCAGACCTTTGTTGAACCTGCTGAAGGAACCTGAAGCTGCTTCCCTCACCATAGAGCAGATTCTGTCACGATGCAACTTGACAATGGATGAGTATGAACAATGCCTCCAAGACATAAACAAGAAAACAGCTCTGATTCTGAAACGTGACCCAAATGAGTGTTGGATCAACAATTACAACCCAGACCTGCTTGAAGCCTGGAACTCTAATTTAGATGTCTCATTCATTTTGAATGCCTATTCATGTATAGAATACCTCTGTAAATATATAACAAAGAAAGAATCTGGCCTCTCTGAATACCTGAAGACAGTTATTGACAACTCTGATAAGAACACCGTCAATGAATGTGATGAAATGAGAGCTGTGATGCAGGCTTACTCAAAAAAGAGAGAAATCAGCGCACAGGAGTGTGTGACTCGAGTCTGTGGCCTAAAAATGAAAAAATGTTCCCGCAGTGTTGTATTTGTACCAACAGATGATAACCCAGTAAAAATGAGTCGGCCCATGAGCTTCCTGGAAACCACAACACATGACAGTTGTAATATTTGGATGACAAGTTTGAGTGATAAATACAAATGCAGACCTGAGACCCCAGAATATGAGGAAATGTCACTGGCTGATTTTGCTGCCTTGTGCAGGTTGGTGAGTGGTCCAAATGAAGGAAAAGATGTGCTTCCTCTTCTAAACCAGCTTGGATTTGTACAAAGGCGAAAGAATGATAAACCAGCTATAATCAGGTATTACCACTGTTCACAGGAAAAAGATCCTGAGCAATATTATGGTCGACTGTTGAGACTTTACCTTCCACACAGATCAGAGCAGGAACTGAAACCACAAGGGTTCCAAACCTATCAGTCCTTCTACAACTCAGGTTTTGTACGACTTCCATGTTCAGACCACAGTGAGTCTGTGAAAAGGGTTGTGAAAAGAAATAAAGACAAGTATGAGAAGAACTCTGAGGATATTGAGAGTGCACTGGAAGAGTTTGAACAAAATAGGGATGTTGTGATCGATGAATGGTGTAATCTTGCTCCTGAATCTGAAGTTGTGAGGCTGCAATGTGATGAGAATCTTCCTGAGAGACATTCTGATGATGAGAACGAACAGGAGAATGTTCCCGACTACAGTCGTCAGTCTGATGCTGTAACAAAGATCAGAGCCGTCAGAGAACAACCTGCAGTAGATCCAGCCGTGGTACGTGTAATGTATCAGAATCTGAACCAGAAGCAGGCCTGCGTGTTCTATGCCATAAGAGACTGGTGTATTCAGCGAGTTTGTGGTTTGAACCCAGATCCATTTTTCTTCTATATCAACGGTGGTGCAGGAACTGGAAAGTCACATCTGATTAAGTGTATTCATTCTGAAGCATCAAAGATCCTGAGCAGACTGCCTGCTAATGCAGAAGAAGCTGACATATCAAATCCAACTGTTTTACTGACTTCATTTACCGGTACAGCAGCTTTTTCTATCAGTGGCTCTACGTTACATTCTCTACTGAAACTACCCAGGAGTCTGAAACCACCCATTCAAGGACTTGGTAACCAACTGGATGAAGTCAGATCTGAGCTGATGAATGCTGAAATTATTGTTATTGATGAGATTTCAATGGTTTCAAAACCCCTTTTTGCCTATGTGGATGCAAGACTGAAACAAATCAAAGGCACTCAGAGACCTTTTGGTGGAATGTCAGTTTTAGCTGTTGGAGATTTTTACCAGCTGCCACCAGTGCGACAGTCTAAACCTCTCTGTGTTTACGATCCAGAACAGATTGACCTATGGCAGGAGCATTTTCAGATGATCACTCTAACCGAGATCATGCGTCAGAAAGATGATGTGGCCTTTGCAGAGATGCTGAACAGGATTAGAGTCAAAGAAAAGACAGATGAGCTTTCTCAGTGCGACAGAGATTTGCTGTCACAGGCTGTGACTGCACCAGAAGAATGTCCAACTGAGGTCTTACACATTTATGCCACCAACAAGAATGTGGAATCCCACAACACAGATACCCTGAAGAAGCTTCATTCAAACATCATAATCATCAATGCAGACGATTTCCAGAAGGATAAATGTACAGGCAGAATGGAACGAAGAGACAAACCATTTACAGGTGGGCGAAATGATTTACCTGACACTCTGAATGTTGCTGAAGGAGCTCGAGTCATGCTGACCAGAAACTTGGACACACTAAACGGTTTAGTCAACGGTGCTTTTGGTATACTGATAAAGGTGGTGAGATCTGAAAATGATGGACACATAATTAAACTGGGGCTCAGGATGGACAACCGGCAGCCTATGAGACACAACCGCAGTGCTAATGCAGCATCTGATGATCTTGTTTACATTGAGAGAGCAGAGGAGAGTCTGAAGTTTAAAGGAGCGGTACGCAGACAGTTTCCTGTAAAGCTAGCATTCGCTTGCACAATTCACAAAACTCAGGGTCTTACAACACAGACAGCTGTAGTTTCAATGAAGAACATTTTTGAACCAGGTATGGCTTACGTTGCTCTCAGCAGGGTGACGTCTCTCAGTGGACTCTATTTGCAGGACTTGGATGAGAAAAAGATTTACGCCAATCCCGAGGTAACTGCAGCGCTCCAAACCATGAGACAAGCCAGTGTTGAGGAAATGATGCCTCTTCTTCAGGTCAGAGAAACAGCCAGCAGACTTGACACTCTTACACTGATCCATCACAATACGGAGGGTTTGCCATCTCACATCAGTGACATCAAGAGTCATCATGAAATGTGTTTAGCAGATGTTTTGTGTCTCACTGAGTCTCACCTTCAAGGCTCCTTTGTTGCAGACAGTCTTCATTTGGACGGCTACACCATGTTCAAACGCAACAGACATGTGTCCTACACAAACTTTCCTCACATGGCCAGCAGAAGTGGTGGGGGAGTTGTTGTGTATTTGAGGAATCATTTTCAGGTTCAGGTAAAACAGTATCTGCATAATGTCACTGATCTTGAGTTTTTAGTGTTGAAGGTTCAGGCTCCATTCCCTGCGCTCATTGCTGTTGTGTACAGACCCCCTGACTACAGTTTGACACCATTCATGCAAAACCTGGTAAGTCTTTTAGATTCACTTGAAATCATGGACTGTCACCCAATCATTGTGTGTGGAGATTTTAATGAAAACCAGTTGCAGAGTGGAAGAAAACAGATTCTGGAGCAGTTTCAGTCGAGAGGGTATTCACAGCTGATCACTTCTGCCACTACAGACAAGAACACCCTGCTTGACCTCATTTTTATTTCTCAGCCACAGAAATGTCTGTATTCAGGTGTTCTGAGATCATATTACAGTTACCACAACCCTGTCTTTTGTGTCCTGTCCTCGAGCCAATCATGAAGTCGTCTGGTGAGTTTTGAAACAATTACAGATCATGTTTGTTACAGAGTTTACTGATTGTAGAGCATGAAAAAGATTTTTCATTGAAAAAAGGGTCTTCCCTACTCTGTCTGTCAGAAGACCCTTTCTTATTGCAATGTTATTAATCATTTCACCAAATCATTGCTGAACTTCATGAAGAGCAGAGAACATCTGCTATCATGCACCTCTGATCTGAAATGTGCTGCAACATTTGATAAACCAACATCATGTTTTAAATGACTAAATCTTTTTACTATGACGTATGTAGCTCAACAAACGAGATCTTCCCCTCCAAGGGCTTTAAAATATGAAATAGTAAATAAATAAATCCCAGATAAATGCAGGTATTTATTATGGGTCACATGAATAAATACAGACAATTATATTTTCTTGATTATAGTAGATTTTGTAGAATCAAAAGTTTTTGTGATGAATGAGTTTTTGCTTATCATGTTTTACAGGTAAAAAATGTCAAAAGTTTTAAACTATCTTTAGGCTACCAGAGATGTCTATAATGATACATTATGTAGAGAAAAACATTAGTACAGCTTACATAATGTGTATAAAAACTGATGTAGAAGTAAATGGATAGTTTTCTGAAAGTTCCCGACTACAGTTTAACACCACCCACCCAGCTCAGCCCCCAAGTGTCTATGTAATGCTGGTATGGTGTGTGAGTTTGACTTGGCCTTTATCCGGGTGGGTTTGGGTTTGGGTGGATAAAGGCCAAGTCAGAATTCTCTGAGCAGCTGGAAAAAGCTGCAAATAAACAAAGATATCAGAAAGTGTGGGCTTTAGGTGTAGCCCCCGCTTTCTGATGCACTAATTAAACTTAGTAACTGACACCCCATACCAGCATTACATAGACACTTGGGGGCTGAGCTGGGTGGGTGGTGTTATAAGCACGTGTTTTGTTAGATATATTTTTTCAGAAACGGCACAGTCTCCTTTGTGGCAAAACCTTCAAACTTCACCATCCTCAGCTGAAACAACAACAACTTAACACCATCTTCATGAACTGCTGAGCCAAACCTGATCCATCAGTGCTGGACTGCACAGATAACCACATGCCACAAGGAGATGCTGTGTTATGAACTGCCATACCAGTGTGTCTTCAATGGAGAAGATGACACACCCATCACCTGACCTCCTGCCTGATCTGGAGACCATCATCATGCTGCCACACTACAACCTCTGAGACCATCAATGATGACTCATACTGAGGAAACTGTATTTCCTGTCAGAGATGCTCAGTGATCCTCAGAGCAGAGAGAGGTATGATTCTTTATCTTTGATAAAAAATGTCAGTGTTTTTAATTCAATTAATTAATTAAAATCTTGTTTATTGCATAAATAATTCCACACTCAAATGATTATACTTGTTGACACTTTTTGAGTTTTAATTGACATTATGGATTACAAATCTATGCTTTTTCTACTCTGTCTCTCTGTGCAGGTATTGCTGTCTTCTGAGTTCTTCAGTGTCCCAACTGAGACATTCAAACCTCATTGCAGAGCTCATGTCTTTCCTCACCATCATGCGAGTGTGAGATTGCTCTGGATTCTGGTTATGTGGCCCACAGCACCTATAAGGTATTTCAACATTGTTCATTGTATAACTTATTTGTAGTTTTTAGGGTTTCTACAGACAAAAAAAAAAGTTCCTTTTTCTGTATTTTTTAGAACAAGCTCGTCCAGTGTGCCTGCATTCCAGCTTCTTAGACTCTACGCAAGTGGACAGAGTATCAGTGTTTGACCACTCTTACAGACACTGACTTCTGTCAACTCACTGCTACTGATCAGGCACTTCATCCAGGAAGACAGAGGGCTGCAAGCCTGTCATCATTTCCAGTGTGGCTTTGTATTCTTGGGGTAGCATCAGATTTTTCCCACAAATATTCAAAGGTAACATTTATTTTAAGCTTAGTTATTAAATCAAAAGTCTTCTCTTGTGTTATGTCTGTGAAGGTTCTCATGGTGTCCTTTGATGTAGTCTCTCTCTTTACTTGCATACCCACTACGGAGGCCGTGGAGACTGTCAGAAAACGACTACAAGAAGACAGCTCCTTGGAACACAGGACCAACTTCACACCCGATCAGATGTGCACACTGTTAGACCTCTGCCTTACCACTACATATTTCAAATACAACGAGGGTTTCTACAGACAAAAACATGGCTGTGCCATGGGCTCCCCCGTGTCACCTATTGTAGCCAACCTTTGCATGGAGGAAGTGGAAAGGAAGGCTCTTGGCTCTTTCAAAGGAAGAGTACCCAGCCACTGGTACAGATATGTAGACGACACCTGGGTCAAAATCAAAACTCAAGAAGTGGAATCCTTCACTGCGCACATTAACGCCGTGGATAAAAACATCAAGTTCACCAGGGAAGACACAAAGGACGACTGTTTGCTTTTCCTGGACTGTGCTGTGCACATTGAAGAGAACGGCAACCTCAACATTGAAGTTTATTGGAAGCCCACACACACGGACCAGTACCTCCTCTTTGACTCCCATCACCCTCTGGAACACAAACTTGGAGTAATTAGGACACCCCCCCGGGCAGAACATGTTCCCTCTAAGCCTGAAGGGAAAAAGAAGGAACACAAACATGTAAATGAAGCACTTAAAACATGTGGCTATCCTAATTGGGCGTTTATAAAGTCAGCAAAGATGCACAGAAAAGAACATCAGATACCAGCGAGGGAGGATAAGAAAGACAGATGCAACAACATTGTCATCCCCCATGTACTAATTAGACTTAGTAACTGACACCCCATACCAGCATTACATAGACACTTGGGGGCTGAGCTGGGTGGGTGGTGTTAAAAGCACTTGTTTTGTTAGATATATTTTTTCAGAAACGGCACAGTCTCCTTTGTGGCAAAACCTTCAAACTTCACCATCCTCAGCTGAAACAACAACATCTTAACACCATCTTCATAAACTGCTGAGCCAAACCTGATCCATCAGTGCTGGACTGCACAGATAACCACATGCCACAGGGAGACTGCTGTGTTATGAACTGCCATACCAGTGTGTCTTCAATGGAGAAGATGACACACCCATCACCTGACCTCCTGCCTGATCTGGAGACCATCATCATGCTGCCACACTACAACCTCTGAGACCATCAATGATGACTCATACTGAGGAAACTGTATTTCCTGTCAGAGATGCTCAGTGATCCTCAGAGCAGAGAGAGGTATGATTCTTTATCTTTGATAAAAAATGTCAGTGTTTTTAATTCAATTAATTAATTAAAATCCTGTTTATTGCATAAATAATTCCACACTCAAATGATTATACTTGTTGACACTTTTTGAGTTTTAATTGACATTATAGATTACATATCTATGCTTTTTCTACTCTGTCTCTCTGTGCAGGTATTGCTGTCTTCTGAGTTCTTCAGTGTCCCAACTGAGACATTCAAACCTCCCTGCAGAGCTCATGTCTTTCCTCACCATCATGGGAGTGTGAGATTGCTCTGGATTCTGGTTATGTGGCCCACAGCACCTATAAGGTATTTCAATATTGTTCATTGTATAACTTATTTGTAGTTTTTAGGCCTTAACACAAATAAAATGTTCCTTTTTCTGTATTTTTTAGAACAAGCTCGTCCAGTGTGCCTGCATTCCAGCTTCACAGAAAAGAACATCAGACACCAGCGAGGGAGGATAAGAAAGACAGACACAACAACATTGTCATCCCCTATGTAGCCGGTGTATCAGAAAAACTCAGGAGTTTTCTCCAAATACGACATCCCAGTGTACTTCAGACCCAGTAACACACTCAGACAGAAACTGGTTCACCCGAAAGACAAAACTCCTAAACACAAACTTAACAATGTGGTGTACGCTGTACAGTGCAGCGAGGAATGCCCAGACTTCTACATCGGAGAGACCAAACAGCCACTTCACCAGCGCATGGCACAACATAGAAGAGCCACCTCCACAGGACAAGACTCAGCAGTTCATCTGCATCTAAAGGACAAAGGTCACTCTTTGAGGATGCCAATGTTCACATTTTGGACAGATGGAGGAGTGAAAGAAGCCATTTACGTCCACTGTGAGCGACCATCTTTGAACAGAGGCGGTGGTTTACGACACCAACTGTCTGCCATCTATAATCCAGTTTTGAGTTCCCTCTCCAGACACCGTAACGTCCACTCACATCCTGGGAGTGGGCGTGGGTGATTTCCTGACCTCAGGAAATCACATGATAGGGTGGGGCCAGGTTTCACAATGAGCTCACCCGAAACCCTGGCTGATTGGGACCCACACCCACTTTCACACCTTGGCTCATGTTATTAGGTAGAGGATCATCAGGGGGTTCTTTGTCCCTCTTTGGGGGGAAACTCCCACTGGGTTTAAATCTGGGACTCTCCACCATTGACCCTTAGAACTGAAGAAGCTTCTCGGATGAGAGGTGAAACGTCTTCAAGGAACTCAAAGAAGTCCAGACGCTTTTCTTTCCAAGCTCCTTAGATTTCACTTGTGTTAATTACATTTTATTTGTTGTTGTTTTCTTTTAGATTTATATGCAGTGATTGGATGTGGTGGAGCTTTGTTAACCGTGTGGAAAACATCTGTTTGTGATGATATTTACAATGAGGCTTTAAGGTGACAGTTTCCATGTAATTTCAATCCTTTTACTAAGCAAAAACATGTTTGCAATTAACATGTTTTTTCAGTTTTGTCTTTTGGATTTATGGTTAACATTCCTCTGTGACAGCAAATACTAAACTGGTCCAAGTAACCAGCATATCATTGGTCAAAGGCAAAAAGGACCACATGTCACACTAGCAATGAATTTTTGACTGTGTTTGTGTTAGTATAGAGTAGGTCTAACAGTGGTTTTCCACATCTGCTCTAATATATATAGATAATGGGTCAGACATATAAAGTCATTTTGAAAAGTTCATAAAGGTCATTTATATGTGTTCCTCTTTATCATTTTATATCAGGTCACACAGCTGACTTGAGTTTTGATCAGAGTAGAACCATAACATTCATGCTAATGGTTCTACTGTTTACAGTTACTTTATGATGGATTTCACCCTGGTCACAGCACTATGTAAAAAGCTGTTAGAGGTAAAGTTAAGCCAATTAATACATCATCATAAGTCACTCTCTAACGCAGGGCAGTGATTATTATTCACTGTAATTTATTCCACAACAATGTTCTTTATTTGATTCTTTAAATATGCACATCGATTGTTTAGCTCTGTGACTCTCCACACCTGAAATATATCACAATGTGGACTTCATTTCGACAGTATTTTGTAGATTGGTACCATATTTATCATCGAATCATCTTGTGCACTTATTAACTAAATGTTGTTTGTTTGTTTTTTTTGTTTGTTTGTTTGGGGGTTGTTGTTGCCATTTTTACCTTTCACCAACTGTGTAAATTCTGCAATTTTACCTTGGTTTTGTTTCACATCAGTTTATCTGCTGGCTGGTATTCCTGTCTTCCTTCTCTCACCCCAACCGGTCGCAGCAGATGGCCGCCCCTCCCTGAGCCTGGTTCTGCTGGAGGTTTCTTCCTGTTAATAGGGAGTTTTTCCTTCCCACTGTCGCCAAAGTGCTTGCTCATAGGGGGTCATATGTCATATGATTGTTGGGTTTTTCTCTGTATCTATGAAGCGCCTTAAGGTGACTTTTGTTGTGATTTGGTGCTATATAAATTGAATTGAATTGGTTTTCTTTCTTTTCTAATGTTTCTGGTCATTTTTCACAGTTAAACAAGTAACTTTGAGGTTACGTCATCGTTTTCAGCTGTTATCTGTATACATTTTTTTCCTAATAATTACATTTCTGCAAAATTATAGCAGTTCTGGTAAGTTGTAATATTTCTGCCAAGTTATTAATTTTTGACTAAATTATTACATTTCTGCTAAGTTGTAGCTTCTGGTAAATTACAACATTTCTGCTGAATTGTTATGTTTCTTCTAAGTTATTGCATTTCTGCTAAGTTATTACATTTTTGCTAACTTGATGTTGTTCTGCAAAGTTATTAAAATTTCAACAACTTTTTAAACACTGACTTTGATTTCTTCAGCTTCTTCAGCTATTTTCAAGTATTTTCAGCAGACAGCTTCAGCTTTACAGTTTCCTCTAAGTGATTGCAGTTCTGCTAAGTTATTACATTTTAGAAAAGTTCTTTTGCTTCTGCAAAGTTTTTACAATTTCTGCAACTTTTCAGCTTTTTCAGCTACTTTTTGCATACAGCTTCAGCTTTAAGCATCCACACTGCATTTTCGCAGGAAATGCAAATTTTTCTAGTTATATTTTCTTTTTCCGTACGTTTTTTGAAAGCCTACTCCTTCAAAACCGTTCAACTTAGAAAAACCATTCAAACATCGTTAGATTCCTATTATTTTGGACATGACTGCTTCTATTTTTCTCATTTTTAACATTTATATTTTTAATTTTATTCAACTTTATTCAACAAAAATTTCCCATGTATTTCAATGGGGAGACCCTTCAAATTCTCATTCAATTTACTCATTTTTAAACTCTTACTACTTCCACATACATTGACATAGAGCCACCATTCAAACTTTAAAACGAAGACAAGACATTCAACTATTCAACTTGTATTTATCTTTTCAATATCTATTATACTTTTTCTTCAGTTCCAGTTTAAGTTTCATGATGTTTTTTCACCCGTTTCAGAGTTTATAATGGGTGTGTATGGGACGGAATGTTGGGGCTAGAGTGAGGCAGCTCAACTGCTAGAGTGAGAGGAGCAAAAAAATTAATCTTAAAATATTTTTTAAAACTGCTGCTGTGTCCGCAGCGTTTGCTCTACAGGTATGATTTTACCCTCAAAACGTAGCCATGGCTGTCCTCTTTCATCCAATGTGTTTACTATTGTCCTAGGTGTTACGGTTCTTTCATAAATGTCACCAATGCACAGCCTCCTCCTTCCAACTCTTCCATAGACTCTAATGTTAAAATGGCTCAGAAGGTTCGTTTGAAAATCAGAAGAGCATGGTGTCTTTCCACTGTCACCACGTCCATATAATAAACTCCACAGACATGAAAACTGAGAATTCAGTAGACTAGACATTGCTGTCACTCACGGTGAAAGAATTTTGTCAATACGACTTTTACTTTTCATTTGGGAACGATTTGTTTCGGCCTGACTTTTCTGTTCATTTTAAGCAGCAAAAGTGAGGCGCATGTCTGTGTACGTGTGTATGGAGCCATTGGGTGCGGTCACTATAGCAACCAGGCTCACACCTGCCTGCTTAACGAGCTCTGCCTGCCACTGTACCAAGATTCATCTTAAGCACTTCTCTTTCAACTGCTGCTGTGTCCACAGTGTTACAGCCATCATTTTACCCTCAAATTGTCGCCATTATTGTTCTCTTTCCAACATCTTGTCTTTCAAAGCTCAGAGATGTAAACTTTTTAAACTGTGTGGGTCCAAGTGGAGGGATCACATTTTCTTCATTCAGTGATTCAAAGAATATGACCTTTTAATATTCTTTCAGATGTTTTCTGACTCTAAATGTTCTTTTCTCATTTCTTAGGTTTTTCTAATTTACAATTAAAACATTTTCAGCTTTTTTCCAACTTCTTCTTCTGTGTAACCTTCAGCTTTTAGCAGTTCAGCACTTTTGTTTTCAGGTTAAATTTGGTTTTTGTTTTTTTTTTTTCTCATTCAAAATTTTTAACTTAAATTCAGTAATTATTTCATTTCAGTGCATACATTCAGATTCAAGCATTCACACTGCAGTTTCTTCAGAAAATGCACTTTCTAGTTATTATTATCTATTCCGTACGTTTTTTGAAAGCCTACTCCTTCAAAACCGTTCAACTTAGAAAAACCATTCAAACACCGTTAGATTCCTATTCTTTTGGACAACACTGCTTCTATTTTTCATATTTTTAACATTTATATTTTTAATTTTATTCAACTTTATTCAACAAAAATTTATAATGTATTTCAATGGGGATACCCTTCAAATCCTCGTTCAACTTACTCATTTTTAAACTCTTACTACTTCCACATACATTGACATAGAGCCACCATTCAAACTTTAAAACGAAGACAAGACATTCAACTATTCAACTTGTATTTATCTTTTCAATATCTATTATACTTTTTCTTCAGTTCCAGTTTAAGTTTCATGATGTTTTTTCACCCGTTTCAGAGTTTATAATGGGTGTGTATGGGACGGAATGTTGGGGCTAGAGTGAGAGAGCTCAACTGCTAGAGTGAGAGGAGCAAAAAAATTAATCTTAAAATATTTTTTAAAACTGCTGCTGTGTCCACAGCGTTTGCTCTACAGCCACCATTTTACCCTCAAAACGTAGCCATCGCTGTCCTCTTTCATCCAATGTGTTTACTATTGTCCTAGGTGTTATGGTTCTTTCATAAATGTCACCAATGCACAGCCTCCTCCCTCCAACTCTTCCATAGACTCTAATGTTAAAATGGCTCAGAAGGTTCTTTTGAAAATCAGAAGAGCATGGTGTCTTTACACTGTCACCACGTCCATACAATAAACTCCACAGGCATGAAAACTGAGAATTCAGTAGACTAGACATTGTTGTCGCTCACGGTGAAAGAATTTTGTCAATACGACTTGTACTTTTCATATGGGAACGATTTGTTTCGGCCTGACTTTTCTGTTCATTTTAAGCAGCAAAAGTGAGGCGCATGTCTGTGTACGTGTGTATGGAGCCCTTGGGTGCGGTCACTATAGCAACCAGGCTCACACCTGCCTGCTTAACGAGCTCTCTCTCTCTCTCTGCCAAGATTCATCTTAAACACTTCTCTTTCAACTGCTGCTGTGTCCACAGTGTTAAAGCCATCATTTTACCCTCAAAATGTCGCCATCGTTGTTCTTTTTCCAACATCTTGTCTTTCAAAGCTCAGAGATGTAAACTTTTTAAACTGTGTGGGTCCAAGTGGAGGGATCACATTTTAGTCATTCAGTGATTCAAAGAATATGACCTTTTAATATTCATTCAGATGTTTTCTGACTCTAAATGTTCTTTTCTCATTTCTTAGGGTTTTCTAATTTACATTTAAAACATTTTCAGTTTTTTTCCAACTCCTTCTTCTGTGTAACCTTCAGCTTTTAGCAGTTCAGCACCTTTGTTTTCAGGTTAAATTCGTGTTTTTTTTTTTTTTTTTTTTTTAATCTCATTCAATATTTTTAACTCAAAATTCAGCAATTAATTCATTTCAGTGCATACATTCAGATTCAAGCATTCACACTGCAGTTTCTTCAGAAAATGCACTTTCTAGTTATTAGTGTGAATGCTTGAAAAGCATTCACAGTATTGTTGTTGTAATCTTTATTATTATAATATTTTATTATCTATTCCGTACGTTTTTTGAAAGCCTACTCCTTCAAAACCGTTCAACTTAGAAAAACCATTCAAACACCATTAGATTCCTATTCTTTTGGACATGATTGCTTGTATTTTTCTCATTTTTAACATTTATATTTTTAATTTTATTCAACTTTATTCAACAAAAATTTCCCATGTATTTCAATGGGGAGACCCTTCAAATTCTCATTCAACTTACTCATTTTTAAACTCTTACTACTTCAACATACGTTGACATAGAGCCACCATTCAAACTTTAAAACGAAGACAAGACATTCAACTATTCAACTTGTATTTATCTTTTCAATATCTATTATACTTTTTCTTCAGTTCCAGTTTAAGTTTCATGATGTTTTTTCACCCGTTTCAGAGTTTATAATGGGTGTGTATGGGACGGAATGTTGGGGCTAGAGTGAGGCAGCTCAACTGCTAGAGTGAGAGGAGCAAAAAAAATAATCTTAAAATCTTTTTTAAAACTGCTGCTGTGTCCGCAGCGTTTGCTCTACAGGTATGATTTTACCCTCAAAACGTAGCCATGGCTGTCCTCTTTCATCCAATGTGTTTACTATTGTACTAGGTGTTATGGTTCTTTCATAAATGTCACCAATGCACAGCCTCCTCCCTCCAACTCTTCCATAGACACTAATGTTAAAATGGCTCAGAAGGTTCGTTTGAAAATCAGAAGAGCATGGTGTCTTTCCACTGTCACCACGTCCATATAATAAACTCCACAGACATGAAAACTGAGAATTTGGTAGACTAGACATTGCTGTCGCTCACAGTGAAAGAATTTTGTCAATACGACTTTTACTTTTCATTTGGGAACGATTTGTTTCGGCCTGACTTTTCTGTTCATTTTAAGCAGCAAAAGTGAGGTGCATGTCTGTGTCCGTGTGTATGGAGCCATTGGGTGCGGTCACTATAGCAACCAGGCTCACACCTGCCTGCTTAACGAGCTCTGCCTGCCACTGTACCAAGATTCATCTTAAGCACTTCTCTTTCAACTGCTGCTGTGTCCACAGTGTTAAAGCCATCATTTTACCCTCAAAACGTCGCCATCGTTGTTCTTTTTCCAACATCTTGTCTTTCAAAGCTCAGAGATGTAAACTTTTTAAACTGTGTGGGTCCAAGTGGAGGGATCACATTTTAGTCATTCAGTGATTCAAAGAATATGACCTTTTAATATTCTTTCAGATGTTTTCTGACTCTAAATGTTCTTTTCTCATTTCTTAGGTTTTTCTAATTTACAATTAAAACATTTTCAGCTTTTTTCCAACTTCTTCTTCTGTGTAACCTTCAGCTTTTAGCAGTTCAGCACTTTTGTTTTCAGGTTAAATTCGGGTTTTTTTTTTTTTATCTCATTCAAAATTTTTAACTTAAATTCAGTAATTATTTCATTTCAATGCATACATTCAGATTCAAGCATTCACACTGCAGTTTCTTCAGAAAATGCACTTTCTAGTTATATTTTATTATTATTATCTATTCCGTACGTTTTTTGAAAGCCAACTCCTTCAAAACCGTTCAACTTAGAAAAACCATTCAAACACCGTTAGATTCCTATTCTTTTGGACAACATTGCTTCTATTTTTCTCATTTTTAACATTTATATTTTTAATTTTATTCAACTTTTTTCAACAAAAATTTATAATGTATTTCAATGGGGAGACCCTTCAAATTCTCATTCAACTTCATCCTCTTTAAACTGTATCTACTTCCACATACATTGACATAGAGCCACCATTCAAACTTTAAAACGAAGACAAGACATTCAACTATTCAACTTGTATTTATCTTTTCAATATCTATTATACTTTTTCTTCAGTTCCAGTTTAAGTTTCATGATGTTTTTTCACCCGTTTCAGAGTTTATAATGGGTGTGTATGGGACGGAATGTTGGGGCTAGAGTGAGGCAGCTCAACTGCTAGAGTGAGAGGAGCAAAAAAATTAATCTTAAAATCTTTTTTAAAACTGCTGCTGTGTCCGCAGCGTTTGCTCTACAGGTATGATTTTACCCTCAAAACGTAGCCATGGCTGTCCTCTTTCATCCAATGTGTTTACTATTGTCCTAGGTGTTATGGTTCTTTCATAAATGTCACCAATGCACAGCCTCCTCCCTCCAACTCTTCCATAGACTCTAATGTTAAAATGGCTCAGAAGGTTCGTTTGAAAATCAGAAGAGCATGGTGTCTTTCCACTGTCACCACGTCCATATAATAAGCTCCACAGGCATGAAAACTGAGAATTAGGTAGACTAGACATTGCTGTCGCTCACGGTGAAAGAATTTTGTCAATACGACTTTTACTTTTCATTTGGGAGCGATTTGTTTCGGCCTGACTTTTCTGTTCATTTTAAGCAGCAAAAGTGAGGCGCATGTCTGTGTGCGTGTGTATGGAGCCATTGGGTGCGGTCACTATAGCAACCAGGCTCACACCTGCCTGCTTAACGAGCTCTGCCTGCCACTGTACCAAGATTCATCTTAAGCACTTCTCTTTCAACTGCTGCTGTGTCCACAGTGTTACAGCCATCATTTTACCCTCAAATTGTCGCCATTATTGTTCTCTTTCCAACACCGTATCTTTCAAAGCTCAGGCATTTAAACTTTTTAAACTGTGTGGATCAAAGTGGAGGGATCACATTTGAGTCATTCAGTGATTCAAAGAATATGACCTTTTAATATTCATTCAGATGTTTTCTGACTCTAAATGTTCTTTTCTCATTTCTTAGGGTTTTCTAATTTACATTTAAAACATTTTCAGTTTTTTTCCAACTCCTTCTTCTGTGTAACCTTCAGCTTTTAGCAGTTCAGCACCTTTGTTTTCAGGTTAAATTCGTTTTTTTTTTTTGTTTTTTTTTTATCTCATTCAATATTTTTAACTCAAAATTCAGCAATTAATTCATTTCAGTGCATACATTCAGATTCAAGCATTCACACTGCAGTTTCTTCAGAAAATGCACTTTCTAGTTATTAGTGTGAATGCTTGAAAAGCATTCACAGTATTGTTCTTCTAATCTTTATTATTATTATATTTTATCTATTCCGTACGTTTTTTGTAATCCTACTCCTTCAAAACCGTTCAACTTAGAAAAACCATTCAAACACCGTTAGATTCCTATTCTTTTGGACAACACTGCTTCTATTTTTCATATTTTTAACATTTATATTTTTAATTTTATTCAACTTTATTCAACAAAAATTTATAATGTATTTCAATGGGGAGACCCTTCAAATCCTCATTCAACTTACTCATTTTTAAACTCTTACTACTTCCACATACATTGACATAGAGCCACCATTCAAACTTTAAAACGAAGACAAGACATTCAACTATTCAACTTGTATTTATCTTTTCAATATCTATTATACTTTTTCTTCAGTTCCAGTTTAAGTTTCATGATGTTTTTTCACCCGTTTCAGAGTTTATAATGGGTGTGTATGGGACGGAATGTTGGGGCTAGAGTGAGACAGCTCAACTGCTAGAGTGAGAGGAGCAAAAAAATTAATCTTAAAATCTTTTTTAAAACTGCTGCTGTGTCCACAGCGTTTGCTCTACAGGTATGATTTTACCCTCAAAACGTAGCCATCGCTGTCCTCTTTCATCCAATGTGTTTACTATTGTCCTAGGTGTTATGGTTCTTTCATAAATGTCACCAATGCGCAGCCTCCTCCCTCCAACTCTTCCATAGACTCTAATGTTAAAATGGCTCAGAAGGTTCGTTTGAAAATCAGAAGAGCATGGTGTCTTTCCACTGTCACCACGTCCATATAATAAACTCCACAGACATGAAAACTGAGAATTTGGTAGACTAGACATTGCTGTCGCTCACAGTGAAAGAATTTTGTCAATACGACTTTTACTTTTCATTTGGGAACGATTTGTTTCGGCCTGACTTTTCTGTTCATTTTAAGCAGCAAAAGTGAGGCGCATGTCTGTGTACGTGTGTATGGAGCCATTGGGTGCGGTCACTATAGCAACCAGGCTCACACCTGCCTGCTTAACGAGCTCTCTCTCTCACTCTGCCAAGATTAATCTTAAACACTTCTCTTTCAACTGCTGCTGTGTCCACAGTGTTAAAGCCATCATTTTACCCTCAAAACGTCGCCATCGTTGTTCTCTTTCCAACATCTTGTCTTTCAAAGCTCAGACATTTAAACTTTTTAAACTGTGTGGATCCAAGTGGAGGGATCACATTTTAGTCATTCAGTGATTCAAAGAATATGACCTTTTAATATTTTTTCAGATGTTTTCTGACTCTAAATGTTCTTTTCTCATTTCTTAGGTTTTTCTAATTTACAATTAAAACATTTTCAGCTTTTTTCCAACTTCTTCTTCTGTGTAACCTTCAGCTTTTAGCAGTTCAGCACTTTTGTTTTCAGGTTAAATTCGGGTTTTTTTTTTTTTTATCTCATTCAAGATTTTTAACTTAAATTCAGTAATTAATTCATTTCAGTGCATACATTCAGATTCAAGCATTCACACTGCAGTTTCTTCAGAAAATGCACTTTCTAGTTATATTTTATCTATTCCGTACGTTTTTTGTAATCCTACTCCTTCAAAACCGTTCAACTTAGAAAAACCATTCAAACACCGTTAGATTCCTATTCTTTTGGACAACACTGCTTCTATTTTTCTCATTTTTAACATTTATATTTTTAATTTTATTCAACTTTATTCAACAAAAATTTCCCATGTATTTCAATGGGGAGACCCTTCAAATTCTCATTCAATTTACTCATTTTTAAACTCTTACTACTTCCACATACATTGACATAGAGCCACCATTCAAACTTTAAAACGAAGACAAGACATTCAACTATTCAACTTGTATTTATCTTTTCAATATCTATTATACTTTTTCTTCAGTTCCAGTTTAAGTTTCATGATGTTTTTTCACCCGTTTCAGAGTTTATAATGGGTGTGTATGGGACGGAATGTTGGGGCTAGAGTGAGGCAGCTCAACTGCTAGAGTGAGAGGAGCAAAAAAATTAATCTTAAAATCTTTTTTAAAACTGCTGCTGTGTCCGCAGCGTTTGCTCTACAGGTATGATTTTACCCTCAAAACGTAGCCATGGCTGTCCTCTTTCATCCAATGTGTTTACTATTGTCCTAGGTGTTATGGTTCTTTCGTAAATGTCACCAACGCACAGCCTCCTCCCTCCAACTCTTCCATAGACTCTAATGTTAAAATGGCTCAGAAGGTTCGTTTGAAAATCAGAAGAGCATGGTGTCTTTCCACTGTCACCACGTCCATATAATAAACTCCACAGGCATGAAAACTGAGAATTCAGTAGACTAGAAGCTGCTGTCGCTCACGGTGAAAGAATTTTGTCAATACGACTTTTACTTTTCATTTGGGAACGATTTGTTTCGGCCTGACTTTTCTGTTCATTTTAAGCAGCAAAAGTGAGGCGCATGTCTGTGTACGTGTGTATGGAGCCATTGGGTGCGGTCACTATAGCAACCAGGCTCACACCTGCCTGCTTAACGAGCTCTGCCTGCCACTGTACCAAGATTCATCTTAAGCACTTCTCTTTCAACTGCTGCTGTGTCCACAGTGTTACAGCCATCATTTTACCCTCAAATTGTCGCCATTATTGTTCTCTTTCCAACACCGTGTCTTTCAAAGCTCAGAGATGTAAACTTTTTAAACTGTGTGGGTCCAAGTGGAGGGATCACATTTGAGTCATTCAGTGATTCAAAGAATATGACCTTTTAATATTCATTCAGATGTTTTCTGACTCTAAATGTTCTTTTCTCATTTCTTAGGTTTTTCTAATTTACAATTAAAACATTTTCAGCTTTTTTCCAACTTCTTCTTCTGTGTAACCTTCAGCTTTTAGCAGTTCAGCACTTTTGTTTTCAGGTTAAATTCGGGTTTTTTTTTTTATCTCATTCAAAATTTTTAACTTAAATTCAGTAATTATTTCATTTCAATGCATACATTCAGATTCAAGCATTCACACTGCAGTTTCTTCAGAAAATGCACTTTCTAGTTATTATTATTATTGTGTGGATGCTTTAAGCATCCACACTATTGAGTTCCTGTTTCTCTTTATTCTTTATTATTATTATTATTATTGTGTGGATGCTTTAAGCATCCACACTATTGAGTTCCTGTTTCTCTTTATTAGTGTGAATGCTTGAAAAGCATTCACAGTATTGTTCTTCTAATCTTTATTATTAGTGTGAATGCTTGAAAAGCATTCACAGTATTGTTCTTCTAATTAGTGTGAATGCTTGAAAAGCATTCACAGTATTGTTCTTCTAATCTTTATTATTATTCCATTTTTTTATTAGTGTGAATGCTTGAAAAGCATTCACAGTATTGTTCTTCTAATCTTTATTAGTGTGAATGCTTGAAAAGCATTCACAGTATTGTTATTCTAATCTTTATTATTATTAGTGTGAATGCTTGAAAAGCATTCACAGTATTGTTCTTCTAATCTTTATTATTATTATTATATTTTATTCTGTATTCCGTACGTTTTTTGTAAGCCTACTCCTTCAAAACCGTTCAACTTAGAAAAACCATTCAAACACCGTTAGATTCCTATTCTTTTGGACAACACTGCTTCTATTTTTCATATTTTTAACATTTATATTTTTAATTTTATTCAACTTTATTCAACAAAAATTTATAATGTATTTCAATGGGGAGACCCTTCAAATCCTCATTCAACTTACTCATTTTTAAACTCTTACTACTTCCACATACATTGACATAGAGCCACCATTCAAACTTTAAAACGAAGACAAGACATTCAACTATTCAACTTGTATTTATCTTTTCAATATCTATTATACTTTTTCTTCAGTTCCAGTTTAAGTTTCATGATGTTTTTTCACCCGTTTCAGAGTTTATAATGGGTGTGTATGGGACGGAATGTTGGGGCTAGAGTGAGACAGCTCAACTGCTAGAGTGAGAGGAGCAAAAAAATTAATCTTAAAATCTTTTTTAAAACTGCTGCTGTGTCCGCAGCGTTTGCTCTACAGGTATGATTTTACCCTCAAAACGTAGCCATGGCTGTCCTCTTTCATCCAATGTGTTTACTATTGTCCTAGGTGTTATGGTTCTTTCGTAAATGTCACCAATGCACAGCCTCCTCCCTCCAACTCTTCCATAGACTCTAATGTTAAAATGGCTCAGAAGGTTCGTTTGAAAATCAGAAGAGCATGGTGTCTTTCCACTGTCACCACGTCCATATAATAAACTCCACAGGCATGAAAACTGAGAATTCAGTAGACTAGAAGCTGCTGTCGCTCACGGTGAAAGAATTTTGTCAATACGACTTTTACTTTTCATTTGGGAACGATTTGTTTCGGCCTGACTTTTCTGTTCATTTTAAGGAGCAAAAGTGAGGCGCATGTCTGTGTACGTGTGTATGGAGCCATTGGGTGCGGTCACTATAGCAACCAGGCTCACACCTGCCTGCTTAACGAGCTCTCTCTGCCACTCTGCCAAGATTCATCTGAAGCACTTCTCTTTCAACTGCTGCTGTGTCCACAGTGTTAAAGCCATCATTTTACCCTCAAAACGTCGCCATCGTTGTTCTTTTTCCAACATCTTGTCTTTCAAAGCTCAGAGATGTAAACTTTTTAAACTGTGTGGGTCCAAGTGGAGGGATCACATTTTAGTCATTCAGTGATTCAAAGAATATGACCTTTTAATATTCATTCAGATGTTTTCTGACTCTAAATGTTCTTTTCTCATTTCTTAGGTTTTTCTAATTTACAATTAAAACATTTTCAGCTTTTTTCCAACTTCTTCTTCTGTGTAACCTTCAGCTTTTAGCAGTTCAGCACCTTTTTTTTCAGGTTAAATTCAGGTTGTTTTTTTTTTTTTTTATCTCATTCAAAATTTTTAACTCAAAATTCAGCAATTAATTCATTTCAGTCCATACATTCAGATTCAAGCATTCACACTGCAGTTTCTTCAGAAAATGCACTTTCTAGTTATTATTATCTATTCCGTACGTTTTTTGAAAGCCTACTCCTTCAAAACCGTTCAACTTAGAAAAACCATTCAAACACCGTTAGATTCCTATTCTTTTGGACAACATTGCTTCTATTTTTTCTCATTTTTAACATTTATATTTTTAATTTTATTCAACTTTTTTCAACAAAAATTTATAATGTATTTCAATGGGGAGACCCTTCAAATTCTCATTCAACTTCCTCCTCTTTAAACTGTATCTACTTCCACATACATTGACATAGAGCCACCATTCAAACTTTAAAACGAAGACAAGACATTCAACTATTCAACTTGTATTTATCTTTTCAATATCTATTATACTTTTTCTTCAGTTCCAGTTTAAGTTTCATGATGTTTTTTCACCCGTTTCAGAGTTTATAATGGGTGTGTATGGGACGGAATGTTGGGGCTAGAGTGAGGCAGCTCAACTGCTAGAGTGAGAGGAGCAAAAAAATTAATCTTAAAATCTTTTTTAAAACTGCTGCTGTGTCCACAGCGTTTGCTCTACAGGTATGATTTTACCCTCAAAACGTAGCCATGGCTGTCCTCTTTCATCCAATGTGTTTACTATTGTCCTAGGTGTTACGGTTCTTTCATAAATGTCACCAATGCACAGCCTCCTCCCTCCAACTCTTCCATAGACTCTAATGTTAAAACGGCTCAGAAGGTTGGTTTGAAAATCAGAAGAGCATGGTGTTTTTACACTGTCACCACGTCCATATAATAAACTCCACAGGCATGAAAACTGAGAATTAGGTAGAGTGGACATTGCTGCCGCTCACGGTGAAAGAATTTCGTCAATACGACCTATACTTTTCATTTGGGAGCGATTTGTTTCGGCCTGACTTTTCTGTTCATTTTAAGCAGCAAAAGTGAGGCGCATGTCTGTGTACGTGTGTATGGAGCCATTGGGTGCAGTCACTATAGCAACCAGGCTCACACCTGCCTGCTTAACGAGCTCTGCCTGCCACTGTCCCAAGATTCATCTTAAGCACTTCTCTTTCAACTGCTGCTGTGTCCACAGTGTTACAGCCATCATTTTACCCTCAAATTGTCGCCATTATTGTTCTCTTTCCAACATCTTGTCTTTCAAAGCTCAGGCATTTAAACTTTTTAAACTGTGTGGATCAAAGTGGAGGGATCACATTTGAGTCATTCAGTGATTCAAAGAATATGACCTTTTAATATTCTTTCAGATGTTTTCTGACTCTAAATGTTCTTTTCTCATTTCTTAGGTTTTTCTAATTTACAATTAAAACATTTTCAGCTTTTTTCCAACTTCTTCTTCTGTGTAACCTTCAGCTTTTAGCAGTTCAGCACTTTTGTTTTCAGGTTAAATTCGGGTTGTTTTTTTTTATCTCATTCAAAATTTTTTAACTTAAATTCAGTAATTATTTCATTTCAATGCATACATTCAGATTCAAGCATTCACACTGCAGTTTCTTCAGAAAATGCACTTTCTAGTTATTATTATCTATTCCGTACGTTTTTTGAAAGCCTACTCCTTCAAAACCGTTCAACTTAGAAAAACCATTCAAACACCGTTAGATTCCTATTCTTTTGGACAACACTGCTTCTATTTTTCATATTTTTAACATTTATATTTTTAATTTTATTCAACTTTATTCAACAAAAATTTATAATGTATTTCAATGGGGAGACCCTTCAAATCCTCATTCAACTTACTCATTTTTAAACTCTTACTACTTCCACATACATTGACATAGAGCCACCATTCAAACTTTAAAACGAAGACAAGACATTCAACTATTCAACTTGTATTTATCTTTTCAATATCTATTATACTTTTTCTTCAGTTCCAGTTTAAGTTTCATGATGTTTTTTCACCCGTTTCAGAGTTTATAATGGGTGTGTATGGGACGGAATGTTGGGGCTAGAGTGAGAGAGCTCAACTGCTAGAGTGAGAGGAGCAAAAAAATTAATCTTAAAATATTTTTTAAAACTGCTGCTGTGTCCACAGCGTTTGCTCTACAGCCACCATTTTACCCTCAAAACGTAGCCATGGCTGTCCTCTTTCATCCAATGTGTTTACTATTGTCCTAGGTGTTATGGTTCTTTCGTAAATGTCACCAATGCACAGCCTCCTCCCTCCAACTCTTCCATAGACTCTAATGTTAAAATGGCTCAGAAGGTTCGTTTGAAAATCAGAAGAGCATGGTGTCTTTCCACTGTCACCACGTCCATATAATAAACTCCACAGGCATGAAAACTGAGAATTCAGTAGACTAGAAGCTGCTGTCGCTCACGGTGAAAGAATTTTGTCAATACGACTTTTACTTTTCATTTGGGAACGATTTGTTTCGGCCTGACTTTTCTGTTCATTTTAAGCAGCAAAAGTGAAGCGCATGTCTGTGTACGTGTGTATGGAGCCATTGGGTGCGGTCACTATAGCAACCAGGCTCACACCTGCCTGCTTAACGAGCTCTCTCTCTCACTCTGCCAAGATTCATCTGAAACACTTCTCTTTCAACTGCTGCTGTCTCCACAGTGTTACAGCCATCATTTTACCCTCAAAACGTCGCCATCGTTGTTCTCTTTCCAACATCTTGTCTTTCAAAGCTCAGAGATGTAAACTTTTTAAACTGTGTGGATCCAAGTGGAGGGATCACATTTTAGTCATTCAGTGATTCAAAGAATATGACCTTTTAATATTCTTTCAGATGTTTTCTGACTCTAAATGTTCTTTTCTCATTTCTTAGGTTTTTCTAATTTACAATTAAAACATTTTCAGCTTTTTTCCAACTTCTTCTTCTGTGTAACCTTCAGCTTTTAGCAGTTCAGCACCTTTGTTTTCAGGTTAAATTCGGTTTTTTTTTGTTGTTTTTTTTTAAATCTCATTCAATATTTTTAACTCAAAATTCAGCAATTAATTCATTTCAGTCCATACATTCAGATTCAAGCATTCACACTGCAGTTTCTTCAGAAAATGCACTTTCTAGTTCTATTTTATTCTTCCGTACGTTTTTTGAAAGCCTACTCCTTCAAAACCGTTCAACTTAGAAAAACCATTCAAACATCGTTAGATTCCTATTATTTTGGACATGACTGCTTCTATTTTTCTCATTTTTAACATTTATATTTTTAATTTTATTCAACTTTATTCAACAAAAATTTCCCATGTATTTCAATGGGGAGACCCTTCAAATTCTCATTCAACTTACTCATTTTTAAACTCTTACTACTTCCACATACATTGACATAGAGCCACCATTCAAACTTTAAAACGAAGACAAGACATTCAACTATTCAACTTGTATTTATCTTTTCAATATCTATTATACTTTTTCTTCAGTTCCAGTTTAAGTTTCATGATGTTTTTTTACCCGTTTCAGAGTTTATAATGGGTGTGTATGGGACGGAATGTTGGGGCTAGAGTGAGACAGCTCAACTGCTAGAGTGAGAGGAGCAAAAAAATTTATCTTAAAATCTTTTTTAAAACTGCTGCTGTGTCCGCAGCGTTTGCTCTACAGGTATGATTTTACCCTCAAAACGTAGCCATGGCTGTCCTCTTTCATCCAATGTGTTTACTATTGTACTAGGTGTTATGGTTCTTTCATAAATGTCACCAATGCACAGCCTCCTCCCTCCAACTCTTCCATAGACTCTAATGTTAAAATGGCTCAGAAGGTTCGTTTGAAAATCAGAAGAGCATGGTGTCTTTACACTGTCACCACGTCCATATAATAAACTCCACAGGCATGAAAACTGAGAATTTGGTAGACTAGACATGGCTGTCGCTCACGGTGAAAGAATTTTGTCAGTACGACATGTACTTTTCATTTGGGAACGATTTGTTTCGGCCTGACTTTTCTGTTCATTTTAAGCAGCAAAAGTGAGGTGCATGTCTGTGTACGTGTGTATGGAGCCATTGGGTGCGGTCACTATAGCAACCAGGCTCACACCTGCCTGCTTAACGAGCTCTGCCTGCCACTCTGCCAAGATTCATCTTAAACACTTCTCTTTCAACTGCTGCTGTGTCCACAGTGTTAAAGCCATCATTTTACCCTCAAAACGTCGCCATCGTTGTTCTCTTTCCAACATCTTGTCTTTCAAAGCTCAGAGATGTCAACTTTTTAAACTGTGTGGATCCAAGTGGAGGGATCACATTTGAGTCATTCAGTGATTCAAAGAATATGACCTTTTAATATTCTTTCAGATGTTTTCTGACTCTAAATGTTCTTTTCTCATTTCTTAGGTTTTTCTAATTTACAATTAAAACATTTTCAGCTTTTTTCCAACTTCTTCTTCTGTGTAACCTTCAGCTTTTAGCAGTTCAGCACTGTTGTTTTCAGGTTAAATTCAGGTTGTTTTTTTTGTTTTTTTATCTCATTCAAAATTTTTAACTCAAAATTCAGCAATTAATTCATTTCAGTCCACATGTCTGTGTCCGTGTGTATGGAGCCCTTGGGTGCAGTCACTATAGCAACCAGGCTCACACCTGCCTGCTTAACGAGCTCTGTCTCTCACTCTGCCAAGATTAAATCAAAAATGTGTGTTACATCTAAGCAGTTGTAGTAAGATTAACTTTTTCAATAGGTACAATAAGACAGGTTTGACAGGCTTTTGCCACAGATTAACAGTATGTCAGTAGTTAATATAGGCTAACTGAATAGAGCCCTGAATTATTGCCCTGTTAAATTCAAGTTGATTGTGTATTGGTGGACTTGTCTTCTCCACACAGGTTTTTCATACCTCGGCAGTTTTAGTCAGTTGATGACTTTAAAATAATCTTTTCTGACTGGATAATTAAAGCTCACAGCATCTACCTGTCTGTAGTGTATTTTCCCACATTTTAAATAATCGAATCTCATTTAATGTCTCTGTTTTTAGTCTGTATAGTTTATCTCCCCACGAATACGCTCAAAGTAGTCTTAAAATAAAATCCATAAAACAGTTCAAGATGACATACTTTTTATTTGCTAATTTAATGCCAGTTGCCCTCTTTCCTGAGTATAAGCGAATGAGTGACATAAAGAGAAAAAGTACCAATTTGTATGCTGGTGAGTCTTGTGTATTTTTTTCTCTGTCTCTCTATGACAGAGAAATATATATGCTCATTATTGATGTTCAAACTGATGCTCAAATTTCCAAGCACCACCTGAACGCCTCATCAGTCTTTAACTAATCACTGCACCAACTGCCGTCATTCCGCTTTGCTCTCTGCTGTGGTAAGTACAATACACTCAGTACAGCACGGTTTTAATTTTATGATGGTAAAAATACATGTTTGACATTTAAACTCACATATCAAGTCTTTTTAAAGTTCAACAGAGTTCAAAGAATAAAGAAAGCAAAAAAAGAATAACCTTTGCTACCATTTATATAGGTTTATGACTTTTGCTGTTAGCAGCAGTGCTAACGCTAGCTTCAATGCTAATGCTAGCTATAGTGCTAACACTAGCCTTAGCAGTTGTTAACTGACAAAAAGAATATTCTTGTGATATTCCTGTGATATTTATTGGCGGTCAGTGAGACAAAAGTAACAAATGAGATTTATTATTGCCATTGTGCCTCAGTTTTAACAGTAAGAGTACTTTATGACTTTTGCTGTTAGTAGCAGTGCTAATGCTAGCTTCGATGCTAATGCTAGCATCAATGCTAACGCTAGCTATAGTGCCAACACTAGCCTTAGCAGTTTTTAACTGACAAAAAGAATATTCCTGTGATATTCCTGTGATATTTATTGGCGGTCAGTGAGACAAAAGTAACAAATGAGCTTTATTATTGCCATTGTGCCTCAGTTTTAACAGTAAGAGTGCTAGTTCTACCAGCAGTGCTAACACTAACTGAAGTGCTAACGCTAGCAGGAATGCTAGCGTTAGCAGCGATGCTAAGGCTAGTAACAGTCTAACAGTAGCCTTATATAAGTACTTAAATAAATACTTCAGTTAATTAGTTTGAATTATAAAATGGCTGCTGTATCAGCTGGTGTGCTATATTACTCTATAATTACCCTGCTGACTATAAGTTCAGTGTATCATGTCGTGTGGGCTTTGTTTTTTTGTTAGTCTGATAACACTGTACAGACAACTAACATGTTATTTCTTGTCTTACACTTTCAGGAACTTGACTCACATCTGTGCTTTGCCTGGTAGGTGTGCACATACTGTTAGAGAAGTACACCAAATTTTTAAAAAAAGAGTCTGACTAATATAAGCTTTAAAGTGATGGGTTCAAACTTTGTGCTAGACCTTTTAAACACATTTTTATAATAAATACACATAAGTTCAGCTTAACAATTGGGCTAAAATATTTTTTTCGTACATTTTTGCACATTACATGTGATTAGTTAACAATTCACTCAATCATATTTGTATTTAAAAATATTATTGCTGAATTTAATTAAATATTTATTCTTTTAAAAAGTGCCAAATTGTGCAACTTTTTGCACATGGCAGCCGACAACAGTTTAGCTTGAATATTTGTTTTGTCCTTTTTCAGTAGTCACAATTAGTTCATACAATTACCATGTGATATAATTTTATTAAAATTATTATTTTTTTCTTGTTTTTTGTTCACAGTGTGCAGAAGAAGAACAAGGACCAGATCTCCAGTCTTCTATCTCACATCCCAACCCCCCAACCCCTCTATCTTCTGTCCTACTCCACCTGTTGTCTCTGCCTTCTTTCCATCTGTATTTCACCCTGTGGTTTGTGAGAAATTTTGCCAAACCAAGAATCTTATTGCGGTTTGATTTAAAGCCGTGTCTCTCCTGCTCTGTCTGTTCTCTCTGCTAAATTTTCTCTCTACCTGTTTTTCACTCTTTGGCTTGCTGCTGAAAAATGCACAAGCCAATAAAACAATAAAGAGTGCATATTTTGCCTCAACCTGAGAACAAACTGAACAAACAAAGAAAACTCTGCGGTTTGATTTAAAGCCGTGTCTCTCCTGCTCTGTCTGTTCTCTCTGCTAAATTTTCTCTCTACCTGTTTTTCACTCTTGGCTTGCTGCTGAAAAATGCCAAGCCATTAAAGCAATAAAGAGTGCATATTGCCTCTACCTGAGAACAAACTGAACAAATAAAGAAAACTCTAATTCACGGTTTGATTGTGATTTCCCAGCCGTGTTTCTCCTGCTCTGTCTGTTCTCCCTTCTAAATTTTCTCTCTAGCTGTTTTTCACTTTGCGCTTGCTGCTAAGTTGTGCCAAGCCAATAAAGAGAGTGCATATTATTCTCTCGACTGACAAACTGTCAAACAAACAAAGACATCTGTTTCTGAGAAATAAAAACTGAAATATAAAGACAAAGAAAACATCTCCTGCTCTGTGCCACTCTTATTTTATAAACATATTTTCTAAAGACTAAGAGAAACACTTGTGTAAAAATGCCAAGGAAGCAGAAAAAGTCACAAGCTGCAAAACAACGCTGGAAGAAGTTCCATGAGTTTCATGAAGTACCAACATGTGAACAAGCTGAGTGTGATTTTCCTCAGAGCTCTGCAGAAGACTTTGTGTCTGCAAAGACCAATGCTGATGGTGTCAAACAGGCAGGTCAACATGTTCCTGCACATGTACAACAGGTATCCTATGCAGATGCTGTAAAGATTGGATTGCAGCATGAATTTAATGATCATCAGGTAAACCATAGAGACCAACCTGAGGTGTCAAGTGCCCCACAGGTGGGTTATGCTGATATTGTAAAAAGAGGCCGTCACAGTGATGTGACAGGACCATCTCATGCAGAAAGAGTGAACTTTGAAAACCAGCCCTCTGTTACACATATCTGTGCATCTCACAGCCAGGCTCATCCCAAATATGGAGACTCCAGAAACAAGCAGTGCACATGTAACTCACTCACATTTCTTGCTTTCCTTCATGAGAATGATAACATGACTACAGCTGACCTTAATCTGGTCTTGGATAAAGGTGATGTGATGTACAAAGAGGCCAAGAAAAGATTTCCTAAAAATATTCATTTGGCAACCGATGAGCTGCCAGACAAAGTTGATGCTCGCTGGTCTATGTATGATGTCGACATGACACAGCCTTCCCGGTATGGGACATTTGAAGAACCTCCAGAGGAAGCAGTAGATACCTTTCTCAGCTTAGAAGCAGGACTGAGCTGCCTGTTGTCAGATGTGCAGTATGCCTTATTGATTATGAGTGGATTGTGTATCGCAGTGTTCAGATCCACATCAGGCAAATATGGTTTCTTTGATCCACACTCCAGAACACCCAGTGGTCTTCCTCTATTACTACAGTCACGTAATCGTGGTACAGCAGTGATGCTGAAATTCACACTCCTCAGTGACATGATTAAGAGGATCCAAGATTCTTATGAAATGATGGAGATATCACCCTCTTGTAACTATGAACTGAAGCCTGTGCAGTTCTACAGTATGAGCACAGTCAACCTGAGTGATACTATCACAGACACAGTCTGCAGACCAACAGCTGCCACTGCTGTGGCATCTACTCACTCTGATACAACTGTTGATGAAGCAAACTCCTCTACTCCAAGGAGAAACACAACGACTGATCTGACTGAGAACATCTTTTGTCAAATGTCCATTTGTACGCCACCGGTGAAACAAAAAGAAGTCCACGTGACTCAGTTCACATCATATGAAGATCAGAATGAACCTCCTAATATACCAACTGAAGAACTATGCAGTGAATTAAGTTTCCTTCCATCAAGTGATGCTTTTTCATGTCAATCAAATGCTGCCATAACAAATGTTGCTGCCTGTGACCTTTCTGATATAGTTTTACAAAAAGTGAAAAAAGTTAATAAACAACAAAGGCAAAAAATGAGAAGAAGATTAATGGCATCAGAGAAACCCAGAAATCAGAGAAAAGAAAACCAAAAAAGGAAAGAACGACAAAAGTATGCTTCAAACAAAGAGTACAAAGAAAAGAAAAAGTCTTGCACAAGCGAGGCATATAAAAACAATCCTGAAGTCAGACAGAAAAAACAACAGTATATGAAAAGACGTTACTGTGAAAATGATGAATTCAGAAAGAAACAAAAACAATATGTTAAAAAACGTTTTTCTGAGAATGCTACAGTTAGAAAGAAACAACAACAATATATTAAAAGACGCTACTGTGAGAACGATGAATTCAGAAAGAAACAACAACAATATATTAAAAGACGCTACTGTGACAATGCTGAATTTAGACAAAAACAAAAAAACTATATCACTAAAAGGTATCAAGAAAACCCTGAATTCAGAGAGAGACAGAGATCTCGAGTGACTCAGCGTTATGCACGTGATGACGCATTCAGAGTAAGACACAGACAACTAATGAAACAACTAATGCGAGACAGGTATCAAAGTAATCTTGCCTTCAGGATTATGCACAATATGAGATGTGCAATGAAAATAAAAAGGAAATACAGATGGGTGAACAGACAAACCCAAGAGAGTGACAACAGTGTGATTAACGAGGCCATATCTGTGTTCAAATCACAAATCAAAGTTGGACCATCATGCCCATGTACTGTATGCTTCAAGGCTTCATTTCCAAACCAAGTACGACCCTGCAGAAGGTCAAATTATGTCAAAAACCCACATGTGGTTGCAACATGTTTGACAGGAAAGTTTGTTCATGTTTGTGATGAAAACTGCAGAAATGAGCAGTGCAATGTTCCCGATGAGAGAAAGAGAGAGTGGATTTGTCACACCTGCCACGATCATCTTAAAAATGGATCCATGCCAGCACTTGCTGTTGCCAATAAGTTGGATCTTGCTGATATTCCAGCTGAACTTTCTGATCTCAACATACTGGAGAGACATCTCATAGCCAAGTGCATACCATTTGCCAAGATCATTCCTCTTCCCAAAGGCAGACAAAGAGCAATTAGAGGAAATGTGGTCTGTGTCCCATCAGAGGTACAGGAAACTGTTGAAACACTACCTCGATTGAGAATTAATTCTCAGGTCATGAGAGTAAAATTGAAGAGACGCTTGTCTTACAAAGGTCATCAGCTGTTTCAGACTGTAAGCTGGTCTAAACTTGTGCAAGCACTGCATAAACTCAAGCAGATTCATCCACAGTATAAGGATGTGAGCATCAGAGATGATGCTGAGCTGTGTGATCCAACTCTTCCTGATGAAGATGATGAGGATGATGATGATGAAAACATGAATGAGGACGATTATGATGAGGCTGATTTAATGGAAATTGACAGCTGTGAGAAAAATGCACTGAGTGAAGCACAAAATATAAATGAACAGGACATTGACATGTTACCCTGTGATGGTGAACAATCACATGAACGGATGAGAGATGATTCAGAGCAAGAAGATGGACTGACTAATGGTGGTTTTGCACTCGAGTCCTGTTTGCAGCCCCCTGATGTGGCTGAGGAGATATTATGTTTCAGTGAAGGAATCTACTCTGTTGCTCCTGCAGAGAGAAACAATCCAATAAGTTTTTTCAAAACACCTAAACTGGAGGCCATGGCCTTCCCTGTGCAGTTTCCTACAGGCCAAAACACACTTGATGAAAGAAGGCTGATCAAAGTATCCCCCAGTGGGTATTTCAAATCAAGACTTTTCTGCATTGATGATCGTTTTGCCAAAGACACAAACTATTTATTCTTTGCACAGTTTGTGACTGAAATACACTTGGCTACATCCAGCATGACAGTACAGTTAAGGAAGGCAAAGCCTCTGACCAGAGATGGTAGAAAAATAACCTCAGGCATGTTACAAGATAAACATGAGGTGGAGAAACTGGTGCGAAATAAAGATGCAGTGAGATTCATGCAGCCTCTGAGAGGAACCCCAGCCTATTGGGAGAAAACAACAAGAGATCTTTTTGCCATGATCAGACAGTTGGGAACTCCCACGTTCTTTTGCACATTTTCAGCTGCTGAAATGCGCTGGCCTGAAGTGATCGAGGCAATAACAAGGCAGCAAGGTGAACAAGTGAATTTTGAAGGACTCGACTGGTCAGCAAAGTGTGACATCCTGAGAAGCAATCCTGTCACAACAATGCGCATGTTTGACAAGAGAGTTGAAGCATTATTCAGAGATTTACTCTTATCTCCCGCAGAGCCACTTGGCAAAGTCATTGACTACTTTTACAGAGTTGAGTTTCAGCACAGAGGAAGCCCACACATACACTGCCTCCTGTGGGTAGAAGGTGCTCCTGTGTTTGAGGAGGATGATGAGCAAACTGTTCTTGATTTTATAAACAAATACATCACAGCTCAGCTGCCTGATCCACATAAACAACCTGAACTGTACAAAAAAGTAACAGAAGTGCAAAAACACAGTAAGAACCACACAAAGACGTGCTTTAGGAGTTTAAGCTCCGGGTGCCGTTTTGGTTTTCCCAAACCACCCTGCAATGAGACAATGATCACAAGACCCAGTGAGGATGATGCACTGGAAGTAGAAACGGCAAAGAACAAGCTCAGACCACTGAACCAGCTGCTGAATGAACCTGAAACTGCTTCCATGAGTTTAGAGCAGCTCTTGGAAAGATGCAAGTTGACACATGCAGAATATGAGAGATACCTGAATAAAATGAACATGAGGAGTACGATCATACTAAAGCGTGATCCAAAAGACTCTTGGATAAACGGCTATAATCCACATCTGCTTGAAGCCTGGAACAGTAATATCGACATAAGCTTTGTTTTAGATGCTTTTGGTGCTGCAAATTATTTAATGAAATATATATCAAAAAAAGAGGGCGGGCTATCTGAGTACCTGAAAACTGTCATTGAGAACTCCCATAAAGACAGTGTAAATGAGTGCGATGAAATGAGAGCCGTCATGCAGGCATATTCAAAGAAGCGAGAGATCAGTGCACAGGAGTGTGTTGCTCGTGCATGTGGTCTTCACATGAAGCAATGCTCACGTGCTGTAATATTCATTCCAACTGATGATAATCCTGTGAAAATGAGTCGTCCCCTGTCAGTTCTGGACAACACAACACCTGAGTCTTCCAATGTTTGGATGACATCTTTGAATGACAAATACAAAGCCAGACCTGAAACACCAGAGTATGAGGAGATGTGCATGGCAGACTTTGCTGCTACTTGCAGGATTGTCTATGGCCAACAGAAAAAAGGTAAAGATGTTTTGCCCCTTCTCAATGAGATGGGGTTTGTGCAAAGGCGCAAAAATGATAAGCCTGCTATCATCAGATTTCACCGCTGCTCACAAGAAAAACATCCAGAGCAATATTACGGAAGACTGCTTAAACTGTACCTTCCTCATCGTTCAGACCACGAACTGAAAACACCATCGTTGCCAACCTATCAGGCTTTCTATGGTGCTGGCTGTGTACAGCTACCAGGTACTGACCATCTTGAGTACGTGCAACACATTGTCAAAAGAAACAGAGAAAAATATGAGAAAAACAGTGAGGAGATCGAGAGCGCTGTTGAGGAATATGAGCAGAACAGAGGTGTGACTGACGAATGGTGTAATCTGGCACCTGAATCAGATCTCGTAAGGTTGCCACTTGTTGAACAAGAAAGAGAGCGAGACAATGAAAATGAACAGGAAGATGTGCCCGACTACAGCCGTCAGGCTGATGCTTCAACAGAAGTCAGAGCCATCAGGGAACCCCCTGCTATTGATCCCACATTGTTACGTCAGATGTTTCAGAATCTGAACAAGAAGCAAGCCTGCATATTTTATGCAGTTAGAGACTGGTGCATTAAAAGAGTCTGTGCTCTAAATCCAGAGCAGTTTTTCTTTTATATTAATGGTGGTGCTGGAACAGGAAAATCACATCTTATCAAATGCATCTACTCAGAAGCATCTAAGATACTGAGCAAAGTGCCCAGATATGCAGACGACGTTGACATATCAAAACCCACCGTCCTGTTAACTGCTTTCACTGGGACTGCAGCTTTTAACATTTCTGGAACAACACTGCATTCTCTTCTCAAGCTGCCTAGAAGCTTAAAACCTCCCATTCAGGGACTTGGCAATCAGCTGGATGAAGTCAGATCAGAACTTTTGAATGCTGAAATAATCGTCATTGACGAAGTGTCTATGGTGTCAAGACATCTGTTTGCATATGTAGATGCAAGACTCAAACAGATCAAAGGGACTCGGAGACCCTTTGGAGGCATGTCAGTCATTGCTGTCGGAGACTTCTATCAGCTACCCCCAGTGCGACAGTCTAAACCTCTCTGTGTGCACGACCCGTCTGAGATCGACCTGTGGCGGGAGCATTTTCAGATGATCACTCTGACTGAGATTATGCGTCAGAAAGATGATGTTGTCTTTGCAGAGATGCTGAACAGAATTCGTGTGAAAGGAAAGTTGGATGAGCTTTGCGAAGCAGATAGAAATTTGTTGTCACAGGCCATAACTGAACCAGCCCTTTGTCCAACTGATGCGTTGCACATTTTTGCAACTAATAAAGAAGTGGACGCACACAACTCTGCAACACTGGCTCTGCTCCACACTCATATCATTGACATCCATGCAGATGATTATAGAAAAGATCCTAGAACTGGCAGAATGGCACTTCAAGACAGACCATTGAAAGGAGGTAAAAACGAGTTACCAGACACACTGAAAGTTGCAGAAGGAGCTCGTGTCATGCTCACCAGAAACATTGACATACAAAATGGTTTGGTTAATGGAGCTTTTGGAATACTACTTAGAGTAGTTCACTCTGAAAACGACCAACACATCATCAAGCTTGGACTTAAAATGGATAATGAGACATCTGGAAAGAATAACCGCACACCAGCAGACGACATGGTGTACATTGAGAGAGCAGAGGAGAATCTGAAGCAGAAAGGAGTGGTACGAAGACAGTTCCCAGTGAAGCTGGCCTTTGCATGTACAATACATAAGGTACAGGGTATGACAACTACATCAGCTGTTGTCTCTCTTAAGAGCATTTTTGAGCCCGGCATGGCCTACGTAGCTGTCAGTAGAGTGACGTCTCTCAGTGGACTGTATCTTCTTGATATGGAGGAGAAAAAAATATTCACCAACCCAGAAATCACTGCAGCGCTTGAGAACATGAGACAAGCCAACCTTGATGACATGATGCCTCTTCTACACGTGAGGCAAACACTGAGCAGGTCAGAGGTTTTCACCATTGTTCATCATAATACAGAGGGACTGCCAGCTCACATTAATGACATCAAAAGTCACCATGAATTGTGTCTAGCAGATGTTTTGTGCCTAACAGAAACACACCTGCGGGGCTCTTTTGTCGCAGAGAGTCTCCACTTGGAAAATTACAATTTGTTCAAACGCAACAGACACCTGTCCTACACAAACTTTCCCCAGATGGCAAACAGAAGTGGTGGTGGAGTTGCTGTTTATGTGAAAAGTGACATTCAAGTGCATGAAAAACAGTACATCCATAATGTAACTGACCTTGAATTTCTGGCTTTAAAGGTTGAAGCACCAGTCAGTGCTCTGATTGCAGTTGTATACAGACCTCCAGACTACACTCTGAGGCCATTCCTGAAAAACCTGGTAAGCCTATTAGACTCATTGGAGATCATGGACTGTCATCCCATCATAGTTTGTGGTGATTTTAATGAGAATGTTTTATCCAGTGCAAACAAACCAATCCTGGAGCTGTTTGAGTCTAGGGGATACGCACAGGTCATCACTGCCCCTACCACAGAGAAGAACACACTGCTTGACCTAATTTTCATTTCTCAGTCAGATCGATGTCTCCATTCTGGAGTCATGAAGACCTACCATAGTTACCATGACCCAGTATACTGTGTATTGTCCTGTGATGATTCATGATCTAGATCTTTGAATACAGTAAGTAATATCTATATTTTTGAATGACTTAAGAAAGTAGAGCGATATTTAAAAGTTGACGCTCTGCATTGCAGTATAATGGTTGAATTGTTTACATAAAATACAATTACATGAATTAAGTAATGATATCAGTAAAAGATGACAATTTTATTTATCACAGAAAATCTAAAATTCACTAACAGTAACCTATAAATGTCAGAAAAATCAAATATAGCAGTTTAAAATGAATAGTGTAGGCATATCCTCTCTGCAGCCAGGCTTCAACATCCTGCCAGGCTGCCCCAGTCTCACTGTGGCTGGGAGGGAGGGAGGGTGGACCAGAGGATTGCCTACACAACACATAAATGTTCAACAGCTTCTTCATTGTTTCTGAGAGAACAATAATGACTAAAGGTTGCTTTTTAAAAAAACAAACAAACAAACAAACAAACAAACCTAATTACAGCAATAATGACAGTTAAGCCACTTTATGTGTGCCTCTATTTTGAAATACTATTTACAAAAATGTTATTATTTTGGTTTGTTATAAACTTTAAACTTTTTCAAAAGTATACGATTATATTTTTGGACAAATCTTTCGATGAAACATACATTTTTATGAGCTTTTATCATGTTTCGGCCAGTGCAATCATCAGGGTGGGTCTGGGTTGATAACTGCACATTTCTGGCCAGAAATGTTTCAGCAGTGTTACATAAGTAGTACATATGTAACACTTGCTTTCTGTTACCAGCTGATACCCTACATTTGTATAGACATTGGATGGTGTGAGGTTGGGGAGTTGAGTGGAGGGGGGGGGGGGGGGGGTTACGGTGGGAGCTGAGGGGGGGGGGTGTTAGGTTTCCTTTTTTCTTTTTCTTTTTTAAGAGAGACACAGTCCTCCTGTGTCTTCTCCAAGCTTCACATGTAAGATCCAACAGTGTGAAGCACATAGCAGCTAGAAACTGTAATGCCACAGATCAGAGAGGCTTCATCATCACCATCTTCATCGCCGTACGATCAGAGCGTGAGACTTCACATCTGGAGCACAGGAGACATTCTGTGATAAGTCCTCCTTCTAGCTTGTCCCACAAGCAGTCGGTGAGATTTACTCACAACAAAAAGGGTTAATGACATAATTTCCATGAAAACATGTATTCATTCTTTGTAAAGTGTTTAAATTGTGTTTTCACTTGACCTTAGGAGTGTTAGAGTGTATTGTAATGTCTGTACTCAGGTGTTTCCCTCTGTGATCCATCCCCATCAGAGCTGAGACACTCAGGACTGAACAGACTGCACAGTTTCTGTGACCGAGCCTCCAAAACACCTTCTTTGAAACCACTCATGATAGAAGGGCTTCATATTTGCAGCAGCACTACTACAGGTATTCAGTTTATTACAGGATGTGTTTGTTTCTTAGGACCAGCTCTGAGTGCACACTACCTAACATATACACCTTTCTGTTCATTACAAACCAACTACTCTGGATCATATGGCCAGTTGGCAGGAATGTTGCTGCAGGAAAACATCCCTGGAGATCACCATCATTGTCAGACTGACTGTGCCTCCTCTGTGCAGTGTCAAGATCCTCTCTAAATGAGTGTGTAAGTTAACATTTTCATTATTTTATTCCCTTTGACAAGACAAGTATCACTGATATTTACATTTACAACTACATATGTTCCCGTTTTCTGCTCTTCTTTTAAAGTCCTCAGCTATCCTGCTTCTGTGCTGCTTGCCACACATCAAACACTGGCCGGATGACAGGGAGGATCCACTCTGAAGTCACTGGACGTGATGAGGATCATATGGGACTTCATAGTTTCACAGAAACATTGTGCTCTGTGATTACAGGTTTTAAATGGATACAATGACTGCCTCTCTCTGATCAACAGGCTAAAGGATTGTTTTCATTGTTAGTGCTCTGTACAATGTATGCTTATTTAATATTTCATCACAGAGCAAACCTTTATTTATTTAACATTTTTTTTATTTTGTTTTAATGTTGAATTAACTGTGGGGATTTTTTTTAAGTGGGCACTTGGGATGTCATATGACCAGAAATGTGGTAACTGGAATTCAACAGTATGGAAGAAAAAATCTGCTGAGAACGAAACACATACAAAAACCCCCAAGAAAATTCAAATTCATTCCATGTAATCCAATCTAAAACATTTTAAACTGCTGAACAGCAACACAAACAGTGTTAAAAAACAGTGTTAACAGAATGATTATGATGATTTTGTACCAAAGTTTCAGGTCACATGGCACACCTAGTGTGTAGTGTGGAGTATCAGCTGGTAAGTATAGGTTTTTTCATATTTGTGTCCTTAGAGTTTAGATAGATAAAGCCTTGTGTATAATAATTAGTCATAACCACAACTCAAAGTCAGGGACTAACTAAATTTGGGACTTTGTGTCTGAGCCCAGGTTAAAACAATGTGTAAAAAAGCATTTAGTGGCATGGCTGAACAATGCTGTATTGATACTTATTTATCCATGTTCACAAAAAGGACTAATGTGTTTATTTGATTATTTGCATGTGTTAAACTGTGTCACCACCTTAGGCTTTCATTTGAGTTTACTCACAAATCTTTATACAGTTCTCTTTTACCACTGTGTGGATTCTGTTTACATTAAAACATAAAAAAGAATGAGTAATAAAAAGATGTGTAGACAGATCAGAAGATTAAGTAGACCGATAGAAACAGCTGTTCAGCCATGTTCTAAGAAACCAACACAATTTAAAGGTTCAGGATTGTGGTTTTAAAAGTTGAATTTTCATGTATTTCATATGTTGCTCATTATTTTTTATTTAGTTATTTAATTTAGTTATTTTTCTTTATTCTACCAGTCCTTTTCAGAAAGAAGCTGTAAAATATGACTTAAGATTTTTATGTTATTTTCTATGACATACAAAACAAATTGATGTATGTAATACTATTAAACATGATATACACATGTGTATATGTCTGAAAAACATCATGCTGTATATTAAAGTTTGTATTTTCTGCAGAATGTTTGTTCATCTTTTAAGTTCATTTCAATTAGAAGAATATGAACTTTTAATATTCATTCAGAGGTTTTCTGACTCTAAATTTTCTTTTGTCATTACTCATCTTTTTATTATTTACATTTTAAACATGCTTAGCTTTTTCCAACTTCTTCTGTGTGAACATCAGCTTTCAAAAGTTCTGCACTTTTATTTTCAGGTTAAAAATTCTGTATTTTCCAGCTCATTCAGATTTTTAACTTAACATTCAGCAATTAATTCATTTCAGTGCATACATTCAGATTCAAGCATTCACACTGCAGTTTCTTCAGAAAATGCACTTTCTAGTTATTATTATTATTATATTTTATTTTTCCGTACGTTTTTTGTAAGCCTACTCCTTCAAAACCGTTCAACTTAGAAAAACCATTCAAACACCGTTAGATTCCTATTCTTTTGGACAACACTGCTTCTATTTTTCATATTTTTAACATTTATATTTTTAATTTTATTCAACTTTATTCAACAAAAATTTCCCATGTATTTCAATGGGGAGACCCTTCAAATTCTCATTCAACTTACTCATTTTTAAACTCTTACTACTTCCACATACATTGACATAGAGCCACCATTCAAACTTTAAAACGAAGACAAGACATTCAACTATTCAACTTGTATTTATCTTTTCAATATCTATTATACTTTTTCTTCAGTTCCAGTTTAAGTTTCATGATGTTTTTTCACCCGTTTCAAAATTTATAATGGGTGTGTATGGGACGGAATGTTGGGGCTAGAGTGAGGCAGCTCAACTGCTAGAGTGAGAGGAGCAAAAAAATTAATCTTAAAATCTTTTTTAAAACTGCTGCTGTGTCCACAGCGTTTGCTCTACAGCCGCCATTTTACCCTCAAAACGTAGCCATCGCTGTCCTCTTTCATCCAATGTGTTTACTATTGTCATAGGTGTTATGGTTCTTTCATAAATGTCACCAATGCACAGCCTCCTCCCTCCAACTCTTCCATAGACTCTAATGTTAAAATGGCTCAGAAGGTTCGTTTGAAAATCAGAAGAGCATGGTGTCTTTCCACTGTCACCACGTCCATATAATAAACTCCACAGGCATGAAAACTGAGAATTCAGTAGACTAGACATTGCTGTCGCTCACGGTGAAAGAATTTTGTCAATACGACTTTTACTTTTCATTTGGGAGCGATTTGTTTCGGCCTGACTTTTCTGTTCATTTTAAGCAGCAAAAGTGAGGTGCATGTCTGTGTACGTGTGTATGGAGCCCTTGGGTGCAGTCACTATAGCAACCAGGCTCACACCTGCCTGCTTAACGAGCTCTCTCTCTCACTCTGCCAAGATTCAACTTAAACACTTCTCTTTCAACTGCTGCTGTCTCCACAGTGTTACAGCCATCATTTTACCCTCAAAGCATCGCCATCGTTGTTCTCTTTCCAACATCTTGTCTTTCAAAGCTCAGAGATGTAAACTTTTTAAACTGTGTGGATCCAAGTGGAGGGATCACATTTTAGTCATTCAGTGATTCAAAGAATATGACCTTTTAATATTCATTCAGATGTTTTCCGACTCTAAAGGTTCTTTTCTCATTTCTTAGGGTTTTCTAATTTACAATTAAAACATTTTCAGCTTTTTTCCAACTTCTTCTTCTGTGTAACCTTCAGCTTTTAGCAGTTCAGCACTTTTGTTTTCAGGTTAAATTTGGTTTTTTTTTTTATCTCATTAAAAAAGTTTTAACTCAAAATTCAGCAATTAATTCATTTCAGTGCATACATTCAGATTCAAGCATTCACACTGCAGTTTCTTCAGAAAATGCACTTTCTAGTTATTATATTTTCTTATTCCGTACGTTTTTTGAAAGCCTACTCCTTCAAAACCGTTCAACTTAGAAAAACCATTCAAACATCGTTAGATTCCTATTATTTTGGACATGACTGCTTCTATTTTTCTCATTTTTAACATTTATATTTTTAATTTTATTCAACTTTATTCAACAAAAATTTCCCATGTATTTCAATGGGGAGACCCTTCAAATTCTCATTCAACTTACTCATTTTTAAACTCTTACTACTTCCACATACATTGACATAGAGCCACCATTCAAACTTTAAAACGAAGACAAGACATTCAACTATTCAACTTGTATTTATCTTTTCAATATCTATTATACTTTTTCTTCAGTTCCAGTTTAAGTTTCATGATGTTTTTTCACCCGTTTCAGAGTTTATAATGGGTGTGTATGGGACGGAATGTTGGGGCTAGAGTGAGGCAGCTCAACTGCTAGAGTGAGAGGAGCAAAAAAATTAATCTTAAAATCTTTTTTAAAACTGCTGCTGTGTCCGCAGCGTTTGCTCTACAGGTATGATTTTACCCTCAAAACGTAGCCATCGCTGTCCTCTTTCATCCAATGTGTTTACTATTGTCCTAGGTGTTATGGTTCTTTCGTAAATGTCACCAATGCACAGCCTCCTCCCTCCAACTCTTCCATAGACTCTAATGTTAAAATGGCTCAGAAGGTTCGTTTGAAAATCAGAAGAGCATGGTGTCTTTCCACTGTCACCACGTCCATATAATAAACTCCACAGGCATGAAAACTGAGAATTAGGTAGACTAGACATTGCTGTCACTCACGGTGAAAGAATTTTGTCAATACGACTTTTACTTTTCATTTGGGAACGATTTGTTTCGGCCTGACTTTTCTGTTCATTTTAAGCAGCAAAAGTGAGGCGCATGTCTGTGTACGTGTGTATGGAGCCATTGGGTGCGGTCACTATAGCAACCAGGCTCACACCTGCCTGCTTAACGAGCTCTGCCTGCCACTGTACCAAGATTCATCTTAAGCACTTCTCTTTCAACTGCTGCTGTGTCCACAGTGTTACAGCCATCATTTTACCCTCAAATTGTCGCCATTATTGTTCTCTTTCCAACACCGTATCTTTCAAAGCTCAGGCATTTAAACTTTTTAAACTGTGTGGATCAAAGTGGAGGGATCACATTTGAGTCATTCAGTGATTCAAAGAATATGACCTTTTAATATTCATTCAGATGTTTTCTGACTCTAAATGTTCTTTTCTCATTTCTTAGGGTTTTCTAATTTACATTTAAAACATTTTCAGTTTTTTTCCAACTCCTTCTTCTGTGTAACCTTCAGCTTTTAGCAGTTCAGCACCTTTGTTTTCAGGTTAAATTCTTTTTTTTTTTTTGGTTTTTTTTTTAATCTCATTCAATATTTTTAACTCAAAATTCAGCAATTAATTCATTTCAGTGCATACATTCAGATTCAAGCATTCACACTGCAGTTTCTTCAGAAAATGCACTTTCTAGTTATTATATTTTATTTTTCCGTACGTTTTTTGAAAGCCTACTCCTTCAAAACCGTTCAACTTAGAAAAACCATTCAAACATCGTTAGATTCCTATTATTTTGGACAACATTGCTTCTATTTTTCTCATTTTTAACATTTATATTTTTAATTTTATTCAACTTTATTCAACAAAAATTTCCCATGTATTTCAATGGGGAGACCCTTCAAATTCTCATTCAACTTACTCATTTTTAAACTCTTACTACTTCAACATACGTTGACATAGAGCCACCATTCAAACTTTAAAACGAAGACAAGACATTCAACTATTCAACTTGTATTTATCTTTTCAATATCTATTATACTTTTTCTTCAGTTCCAGTTTAAGTTTCATGATGTTTTTTCACCCGTTTCAGAGTTTATAATGGGTGTGTATGGGACGGAATGTTGGGGCTAGAGTGAGGCAGCTCAACTGCTAGAGTGAGAGGAGCAAAAAAATTAATCTTAAAATCTTTTTTAAAACTGCTGCTGTGTCCGCAGCGTTTGCTCTACAGGTATGATTTTACCCTCAAAACGTAGCCATGGCTGTCCTCTTTCATCCAATGTGTTTACTATTGTCCTAGGTGTTACGGTTCTTTCATAAATGTCACCAATGCACAGCCTCCTCCTTCCAACTCTTCCATAGACTCTAATGTTAAAATGGCTCAGAAGGTTCGTTTGAAAATCAGAAGAGCATGGTGTCTTTCCACTGTCACCACGTCCATATAATAAACTCCACAGGCATGAAAACTGAGAATTTGGTAGACTAGACATTGCTGTCGCTCACGGTGAAAGAATTTTGTCAGTACGACATGTACTTTTCATTTGGGAACGATTTGTTTCGGCCTGACTTTTCTGTTCATTTTAAGGAGCAAAAGTGAGGCGCATGTCTGTGTACGTGTGTATGGAGCCATTGGGTGCAGTCACTATAGCAACCAGGCTCACACCTGCCTGCTTAACGAGCTCTGCCTGCCACTGTACCAAGATTCATCTTAAACACTTCTCTTTCAACTGCTGCTGTGTCCACAGTGTTACAGCCATCATTTTACCCTCAAAATGTCGCCATTATTGTTCTCTTTCCAACACAGTGTCTTTCAAAGCTCAGACATTTAAACTTTTTAAACTGTGTGGATCAAAGTGGAGGGATCACATTTTCTTCATTCAGTGATTCAAAGAATATGACCTTTTAATATTCATTCAGATGTTTTCTGACTCTAAATGTTCTTTTCTCATTTCTTAGGGTTTTCTAATTTACATTTAAAACATTTTCAGCTTTTTTCCAACTTCTGCTTCTGTGTAACCTTCAGCTTTTAGCAGTTCAGCACCTTTGTTTTCAGGTTAAATTTGGTTTTTTTTTTTTTTTTTTTTATTTCATTCAATATTTTTAACTCAAAATTCAGCAATTAATTCATTTCAGTGCATACATTCAGATTCAAGCATTCACACTGCAGTTTCTTCAGAAAATGCACTTTCTAGTTATTATTAGTGTGAATGCTTGAAAAGCATTCACAGTATTGTTCTTCTAATCTTTATTCTATTTTTTTATTTATTAGTGTGAATGCTTGAAAAGCATTCACAGTATTGTTATTCGAATCTTTATTAGTGTGAATGCTTGAAAAGCATTCACAGTATTGTTATTCTAATCTTTATTATTATTATTAGTGTGAATGCTTGAAAAGCATTCACAGTATTGTTCTTCTAATCTTTATTATTATTATTCTATTTTATTATTATTATCTATTCCGTACGTTTTTTGTAATCCTATAACTTCAAAACCGTTCAACTTAGAAAAACCATTCAAACACCGTTAGATTCCTATTCTTTTGGACAACACTGCTTCTATTTTTCATATTTTTAACATTTATATTTTTAATTTTATTCAACTTTATTCAACAAAAATTTATAATGTATTTCAATGGGGAGACCCTTCAAATCCTCATTCAACTTACTCATTTTTAAACTCTTACTACTTCCACATACATTGACATAGAGCCACCATTCAAACTTTAAAACGAAGACAAGACATTCAACTATTCAACTTGTATTTATCTTTTCAATATCTATTATACTTTTTCTTCAGTTCCAGTTTAAGTTTCATGATGTTTTTTCACCCGTTTCAGAGTTTATAATGGGTGTGTATGGGACGGAATGTTGGGGCTAGAGTGAGACAGCTCAACTGCTAGAGTGAGAGGAGCAAAAAAATTAATCTTAAAATCTTTTTTAAAACTGCTGCTGTGTCCGCAGCGTTTGCTCTACAGGTATGATTTTACCCTCAAAACGTAGCCATCGCTGTCCTCTTTCATCCAATGTGTTTACTATTGTACTAGGTGTTATGGTTTTTTCATAAATGCCACCAATGCACAGCCTCCTCCCTCCAACTCTTCCATAGACTCTAATGTTAAACTTGCTCAGAAGGTTCGTTTGAAAATCAGAAGAGCATGGTGTCTTTCCACTGTCACCACGTCCATATAATAAGCTCCACAGGCATGAAAACTGAGAATTAGGTAGACTAGACATGGCTGTCGCTCACGGTGAAAGAATTTCGTCAATACGACTTTTACTTTTCATTTGGGAACGATTTGTTTCGGCCTGACTTTTCTGTTCATTTTAAGCAGCAAAAGTGAGGCGCATGTCTGTGTACGTGTGTATGGAGCCATTGGGTGCGGTCACTATAGCAACCAGGCTCACACCTGCCTGCTTAACGAGCTCTGCCTGCCACTCTGCCAAGATTCATCTTAAACACTTCTCTTTCAACTGCTGCTGTGTCCACAGTGTTAAAGCCATCATTTTACCCTCAAAACGTCGGCATCGTTGTTCTCTTTCCAACATCTTGTCTTTCAAAGCTCAGACATTTAAACTTTTTAAACTGTGTGGATCCAAGTGGAGGGATCACATTTTAGTCATTCAGTGATTCAAAGAATATGACCTTTTAATATTCTTTCAGATGTTTTCTGACTCTAAATGTTCTTTTCTCATTTCTTAGGTTTTTCTAATTTACAATTAAAACATTTTCAGCTTTTTTTCCAACTTCTTCTTCTGTGTAACCTTCAGCTTTTAGCAGTTCAGCACTTTTGTTTTCAGGTTAAATTCGGGGTTTTTTTTTTAATCTCATTCAAAATTTTTAACTTAAATTCAGTAATTATTTCATTTCAATGCATACATTCAGATTCAAGCATTCACACTGCAGTTTCTTCAGAAAATGCACTTTCTAGTTATTATATTTTATTCTGTATTCCGTACGTTTTTTGTAATCCTATAACTTCAAAACCGTTCAACTTAGAAAAACCATTCAAACACCGTTAGATTCCTATTCTTTTGGACAACACTGCTTCTATTTTTCATATTTTTAACATTTATATTTTTAATTTTATTCAACTTTATTCAACAAAAATTTATAATGTATTTCAATGGGGAGACCCTTCAAATCCTCATTCAACTTACTCATTTTTAAACTCTTACTACTTCCACATACATTGACATAGAGCCACCATTCAAACTTTAAAACGAAGACAAGACATTCAACTATTCAACTTGTATTTATCTTTTCAATATCTATTATACTTTTTCTTCAGTTCCAGTTTAAGTTTCATGATGTTTTTTCACCCGTTTCAGAGTTTATAATGGGTGTGTATGGGACGGAATGTTGGGGCTAGAGTGAGACAGCTCAACTGCTAGAGTGAGAGGAGCAAAAAAATTAATCTTAAAATCTTTTTTAAAACTGCTGCTGTGTCCACAGCGTTTGCTCTACAGGTATGATTTTACCCTCAAAACGTAGCCATGGCTGTCCTCTTTCATCCAATGTGTTTACTATTGTACTAGGTGTTATGGTTCTTTCATAAATGTCACCAATGCACAGCCTCCTCCCTCCAACTCTTCCATAGACTCTAATGTTAAAATGGCTCAGAAGGTTCGTTTGAAAATCAGAAGAGCATGGTGTCTTTCCACTGTCACCACGTCCATATAATAAGCTCCACAGGCATGAAAACTGAGAATTAGGTAGACTAGACATTGCTGTCGCTCACGGTGAAAGAATTTTGTCAATACGACTTTTACTTTTCATTTGGGAGCGATTTGTTTGGGCCTGACTTTTCTGTTCATTTTAAGCAGCAAAAGTGAGGTGCATGTCTGTGTCGTGTGTATGGAGCCCTTGGGTGCAGTCACTATAGCAACCAGGCTCACACCTGCCTGCTTAACGAGCTCTCTCTCTCACTCTGCCAAGATTCATCTTAAACACTTCTCTTTCAACTGCTGCTGTCTCCACAGTGTCACAGCCATCATTTTACCCTCAAAACGTCGCCATCGTTGTTCTCTTTCCAACATCTTGTCTTTCAAAGCTCAGAGATGTAAACTTTTTAAACTGTGTGGATCCAAGTGGAGGGATCACATTTTAGTCATTCAGTGATTCAAAGAATATGACCTTTTAATATTCTTTCAGATGTTTTCTGACTCTAAATGTTCTTTTCTCATTTCTTAGGTTTTTCTAATTTACAATTAAAACATTTTCAGCTTTTTTCCAACTTCTTCTTCTGTGTAACCTTCAGCTTTTAGCAGTTCAGCACTGTTGTTTTCAGGTTAAATTCAGGTTGTTGTTTTTTTTTTTTATCTCATTCAAAATTTTTAACTCAAAATTCAGCAATTAATTCATTTCAGTCCATACATTCAGATTCAAGCATTCACACTGCAGTTTCTTCAGAAAATGCACTTTCTAGTTATTATTCTATTTTATTATTATTATCTATTCCGTACGTTTTTTGAAAGCCTACTCCTTCAAAACCGTTCAACTTAGAAAAACCATTCAAACACCGTTAGATTCCTATTCTTTTGGACAACACTGCTTCTATTTTTCATATTTTTAACATTTATATTTTTAATTTTATTCAACTTTATTCAACAAAAATTTATAATGTATTTCAATGGGGAGACCCTTCAAATCCTCATTCAACTTACTCATTTTTAAACTCTTACTACTTCCACATACATTGACATAGAGCCACCATTCAAACTTTAAAACGAAGACAAGACATTCAACTATTCAACTTGTATTTATCTTTTCAATATCTATTATACTTTTTCTTCAGTTCCAGTTTAAGTTTCATGATGTTTTTTCACTCGTTTCAGAGTTTATAATGGGTGTGTATGGGACGGAATGTTGGGGCTAGAGTGAGAGAGCTCAACTGCTAGAGTGAGAGGAGCAAAAAAATTAATCTTAAAATATTTTTTAAAACTGCTGCTGTGTCCACAGCGTTTGCTCTACAGCCACCATTTTACCCTCAAAACGTAGCCATCGCTGTCCTCTTTCATCCAATGTGTTTACTATTGTCCTAGGTGTTATGGTTCTTTCATAAATGTCACCAATGCACAGCCTCCTCCCTCCAACTCTTCCATAGACTCTAATGTTAAAATGGCTCAGAAGGTTCTTTTGAAAATCAGAAGAGCATGGTGTCTTTCCACTGTCACCACGTCCATATAATAAACTCCACAGGCATGAAAACTGAGAATTCAGTAGACTAGACATTGCTGTCGCTCACGGTGAAAGAATTTTGTCAATACGACTTGTACTTTTCATATGGGAACGATTTGTTTCGGCCTGACTTTTCTGTTCATTTTAAGCAGCAAAAGTGAGGTGCATGTCTGTGTCCGTGTGTATGGAGCCATTGGGTGCGGTCACTATAGCAACCAGGCTCACACCTGCCTGCTTAACGAGCTCTCTCTCACTCTGCCAAGATTCATCTTAAACACTTCTCTTTCAACTGCTGCTGTGTCCACAGTGTTAAAGCCATCATTTTACCCTCAAAACGTCGCCATCGTTGTTCTTTTTCCAACATCTTGTCTTTCAAAGCTCAGAGATGTAAACTTTTTAAACTGTGTGGGTCCAAGTGGAGGGATCACATTTTAGTCATTCAGTGATTCAAAGAATATGACCTATTAATATTCTTTCAGATGTTTTCTGACTCTAAATGTTCTTTTCTCATTTCTTAGGTTTTTCTAATTTACAATTAAAACATTTTCAGCTTTTTTCCAACTTCTTCTTCTGTGTAACCTTCAGCTTTTAGCAGTTCAGCACTGTTGTTTTCAGGTTAAATTCGGGTTGTTTTTTTTTTTTTTTTTATCTCATTCAAAATTTTTAACTCAAAATTCAGCAATTAATTCATTTCAGTCCATACATTCAGATTCAAGCATTCACACTGCAGTTTCTTCAGAAAATGCACTTTCTAGTTAGTGTGAATGCTTGAAAAGCATTCACAGTATTGTTGTTGTAATCTTTATTATTATTAGTGTGAATGCTTGAAAAGCATTCACAGTATTGTTATTCTAATCTTTATTATTATTATTATTATATTTTATTCTGTATTCCGTACGTTTTTTGTAATCCTATAACTTCAAAACCGTTCAACTTAGAAAAACCATTCAAACACCGTTAGATTCCTATTCTTTTGGACAACACTGCTTCTATTTTTCATATTTTTAACATTTATATTTTTAATTTTATTCAACTTTATTCAACAAAAATTTATAATGTATTTCAATGGGGAGACCCTTCAAATCCTCATTCAACTTACTCATTTTTAAACTCTTACTACTTCCACATACATTGACATAGAGCCACCATTCAAACTTTAAAACGAAGACAAGACATTCAACTATTCAACTTGTATTTATCTTTTCAATATCTATTATACTTTTTCTTCAGTTCCAGTTTAAGTTTCATGATGTTTTTTCACCCGTTTCAGAGTTTATAATGGGTGTGTATGGGACGGAATGTTGGGGCTAGAGTGAGACAGCTCAACTGCTAGAGTGAGAGGAGCAAAAAAATTAATCTTAAAATATTTTTTAAAACTGCTGCTGTGTCCACAGCGTTTGCTCTACAGGTATGATTTTACCCTCAAAACGTAGCCATGGCTGTCCTCTTTCATCCAATGTGTTTACTATTGTACTAGGTGTTATGGTTCTTTCATAAATGTCACCAATGCACAGCCTCCTCCCTCCAACTCTTCCATAGACTCTAATGTTAAAATGGCTCAGAAGGTTCGTTTGAAAATCAGAAGAGCATGGTGTCTTTCCACTGTCACCACGTCCATATAATAAGCTCCACAGGCATGAAAACTGAGAATTAGGTAGACTAGACATTGCTGTCGCTCACGGTGAAAGAATTTTGTCAATACGACTTTTACTTTTCATTTGGGAGCGATTTGTTTGGGCCTGACTTTTCTGTTCATTTTAAGCAGCAAAAGTGAGGTGCATGTCTGTGTCGTGTGTATGGAGCCCTTGGGTGCAGTCACTATAGCAACCAGGCTCACACCTGCCTGCTTAACGAGCTCTCTCTCTCACTCTGCCAAGATTCATCTTAAACACTTCTCTTTCAACTGCTGCTGTCTCCACAGTGTCACAGCCATCATTTTACCCTCAAAACGTCGCCATCGTTGTTCTCTTTCCAACATCTTGTCTTTCAAAGCTCAGAGATGTAAACTTTTTAAACTGTGTGGATCCAAGTGGAGGGATCACATTTTAGTCATTCAGTGATTCAAAGAATATGACCTTTTAATATTCTTTCAGATGTTTTCTGACTCTAAATGTTCTTTTCTCATTTCTTAGGTTTTTCTAATTTACAATTAAAACATTTTCAGCTTTTTTCCAACTTCTTCTTCTGTGTAACCTTCAGCTTTTAGCAGTTCAGCACTGTTGTTTTCAGGTTAAATTCAGGTTGTTGTTTTTTTTTTTTATCTCATTCAAAATTTTTAACTCAAAATTCAGCAATTAATTCATTTCAGTCCATACATTCAGATTCAAGCATTCACACTGCAGTTTCTTCAGAAAATGCACTTTCTAGTTATTATTGTGTGGATGCTTTAAGCATCCACACTATTGAGTTCCTGTTTCTCTTTATTCTTTATTATTATTGTGTGGATGCTTTAAGCATCCACACTATTGAGTTCCTGTTTCTCTTTATTCTTTATTATTCTAGTTGCTTCCGTACACTTTTTGGCACTTAACTACTTCCACAATTTTCAGCCGATTTTCACCGTTCAAATTTTAAACTATTCTGCTATTTCTGCTAATGTGCGCTATGACTTTTGGTATTTTTTGCTATTATACTTTTTTAAATATTAAGCTTTTTTCCTTTAATTTGTCCCATTGAAATGAATGGGAAACTTCTGCAATTCTGCTAAAATTTGCTTGTTTTTGAAACTTAACTACTTCCTCATACTTTCACCTAGAACAACCATTCAAATTTTAAAATGTTCACAAATTATTGGGCTATTCTGGTATGATTCAGCTTTTTCAAATGTTTTACTGTTTTACTTTTATGCCTCTTAAAGTTTTGAGTTGCAAAATTGTGATTTTTCACAAAATACATGCGTTGTTATGGTTGCTATGCTCTTGGCTTCCAGTGTGACACTGAAGCTTTTGCAGTCTTCTCTTCATGTCCGAACAACTGTTTGCTACTTGCTCAATTTTCACTCAACTTCCACAAATTATATATCAAAACGTAGGTATTTTTGCTGGCTTTCAGAAAATGTCACTATCATTGTTGTGGGATTTATAGAATTTTTGCAAATCTCCTCAGACTAACACAAGGTCAGAAAACTCTCCATATAAAGTGAATGGAGAGCTTGTTCAAAATCATCGCTGCATTTCTGTAATGAGAGGCATATTCGAATCGTCATATCTCCTTAACGAAGCAAAGTTAAGACATGAGGCTTGTCCCCGTATATCTTCAGACACTCCTGACGCTCACAATTCAAGAATTTCTTTCTCACCTATTACCGTTCTGAAATGAGTTGGACTTGTTTGAGGGTAGGAAATTTGTCCTTCGCTCAGATTTCTTCAGATTTCAAACTGTGGAAATGAACCACTTTTTTCTCTCGTCATAACTTTTTGTTGGATTTCCACAGAGACCTGAAAATTTCCATGACTGTTCACCAACGCCTGCTGTCTCTTACGGTGAAAGAATGATATCGATACTCCAAATAGATTTAGAGTTAGAAAGCGTTGTTTGAGGGCAAGTCAAGGCAGTTTTTGCTTCGCTCTGCTCAGTTATGGTGCATTAGAAGTCAAATATCTTTAATAATTCATATTTTAATGATAAATTGTTAACACTGGAAGATTCCCCCATCTCTTCTGAACAAAACGGTGTAAGAATGACCGCTCTAGCCCCTACGGTTAGGAAATTATGGTCATTTGTTTGAGGGGAGTCCTCACTATGAGAAATAGGCTGCAATAATCCTGTGCCTCTCTGTGCTGCGTGTGTAAAAAGATGCACCTGTTTTGGCGGGAAAACGTAAACAGCCACTCTGATTGGTGGATTTAAATTCGGCAGCTCTCTCCCTCTGTGTGTGTGTGTGTGTGTGTGTGTGTGTGTGTGTGTTTAGTGGGAGAGAGAGGACCCTGCCCTTATTTGGCAGCATGTCATTGTAGGATTTAAATTGAATATAGTTAGACTGGTTGACTGGATTAGAGCCTGTGTTTGTGTGTCCCTCTGTGCATTTGTGTTCCAATATGCCTCCATATTTGTAATTTTGTAAGTTATTACTATTCTGCTAAATAATACTATTTCTGCTTTTCATAGGATTTGTGCCTAATATAGTATTTCTGCTAAATATAGTATTTCTGCTTTTTATAGGATTTGTGCCTAACATAGTATTTCTGCTTTTTATAGGATTTGTGCCTAATATAGTATTTCTGCTTTTTATAGGATTTGTGCCTAATATAGTATTTCTGCTTTTTATAGGATTTGTGCTTAATATAGTATTTCTACTAAATTATAGTATTTCTGCTTTTTATAGTATTTGTGCTAAAACATAGTATTTCTACTAAATGTAGTATTTATGCTTTTTATACTATTTGTGCTAAATTATAATATTTCTGCTTTTTATACTATTTGTGCTAAATTATAATATTTCTGCTTTTTATACTATTTTTGCTAAAACATAGTATTTCTACTAAATGTAGTATTTATGCTTAATCATACTATTTCTGCTTTTTATAGGATTTGTGCCTAATATAGTATTTCTGCTTATTATAGGATTTGTGCTTAATATAGTATTTCTGCTAAATTATAGTATTTCTGCTTTTTATAGTATTTGTGCTAAAACATAGTATTTCTACTAAATGTAGTATTTATGCTTAATCATAGTATTTCTATATATTTCTGCCAGGTCCCCAGGCAGCCAATCCTCTGTGAGGACTTAGACATTCAAATTTTCAAATCAGGGCCTGCACGGTTTCCCAGCCAATCATATATGTGTCCTGAGGCATTCAAATTTGCATATTGGGGCCTTCATGGCTTCTAAGCCAGCCAATCATATCTGAGGGCTGAGGAATTCAAATCCACAAATCAGGGCCTGCACGGCTTCCCAGGCAGCCAATCATATATGTGGCCTCAGGCATTCAAATTTGCATATTGGGGAATTCGTGGCTTCTAAGTCAACAAGTCATCCATGTCGTATATCTCTAAAAATTCACATTTTAATGATAAATTGTTAACACTGGAAGATTCCCCCATCTCTTCTGAACAAAACGGTTTAAGAATGACCGTTCTAGCCCCTACGGTTAGGAAATTATGGTCATTTGTTTGTGGGGAGTCCTCACTATGAGAAATAGGCTGCAATAATCCTGTGCCTCTCTGTGCTGCGTGTGTAAAAAGATGCACCTGTTTTGGCGGGAAAATGTAAACAGCCACTCTGATTGGTGGATTTAAATTCGGCAGCTCTCTCCCTCTGTGTGTGTCTGTGTGTGTGTGTGTGTGTGTGTGTGTGTGTGTGTGTGTGTGTGTGTGTGTTTAGTGGGAGAGAGAGGACCCTGCCCTTATTTGGCAGCATGTCATTGTAGGATTTAAATTCAATATAGTTAGACTGGTTGACTGGATTAGAGCCTGTGTTTGTGTGTCCTTCTGTGCATTTGTGTTTCAATATGCCTCCATATTTGTAATTTTGTAAGTTATTACTATTCGGCTAAATCATAGTATTTCTGGTACTTTTCGGTACTTGTGCTAAATACAGTATTTCTGCTAAATCATACTATTTCTGCTTTTCATAAGATTTGTGCCTAATATAGTATTTCTGCTAAATTATAGTATTTGTTCTTTTTATAGGATTTGTGCCTAACATAGTATTTCTGCTAAATTATAGTATTTCTGCTTTTTATACTATTTGTGCCTAATATAGTATTTCTGCTTTTTATAGGATTTGTGCCTAATATAGTATTTCTGCTTTTTATAGGATTTGTGCTTAATATAGTATTTCTGCTAAATTATAGTATTTCTGCTTTTTATAGTATTTGTGCTAAAACATAGTATTTCTACTAAATGTAGTATTTATGCTTAATCATAGTATTTCTATATATTTCTGCCAGGTCCCCAGGCAGCCAATCCTCTGTGAGGACTGAGAAATTCAAATTTTCAAATCAGGGCCTGCACGGCTTCCCAGCCAATCATATATGTGTCCTGAGGCATTCAAATTTGCATATTGGGGCCTTCATGGCTTCTAAGCCAGCCAATCATATCAGGGCTGAGGAATTCAAATTCACAAATCAGGGCCTGCACGGCTTCCCAGGCAGCCAATCATATATGTGGCCTCAGGCATTCAAATTTGCATATTGGGGAATTCGTGGCTTCTAAGTCAATAAGTCATCCATGTCATATATCTCTAAAAATTCACATTTTCATGATAAATTGTCAACACTTGAAGATTCCCCTATCTCTTCTGATCAAAACGGTGTAAGAATGACTGTTCTAGCCCCTACAGTTAGGAAATTATGGTCATTTGTTTGAGGGGAGTCCTCACTATGAGAAATAGACTGCAATAATCCTGTGCCTCTCTGTGCTGCGTGTGTAAATAGATGCACCTGTTTTGGAGGGAAAAAGTGCACAGGCTCTCTGATTGGTGGATTCAAATTCAGCAGCTCCCAGGCTGACCTAGAAACTTACTTCTCTCTCCGTGTGTGTGTGACAGAGAGAGAGAGAGAGAGAGAGAGAGAGAGAGAGAGAGAGAGAGAGAGAGAGAGCCTTTTAATGGGATGATCTCATTGTAAGATTCAAAATCAATATATTTAGACTGGTTGACTGAATTGGATCTTGTGTGTGTCTCTCTGTGCATGTGTGTTTCCTTATGTGTCCATATTTGTGATTGTGTGGCTGTTATATTTTTTTGCCGATTTTTTTCATTTAACAAGTATATTTGAGGGACCCTCAGCATGTTCAGCATTTTTTCAGCTGTCCATTTTGCTTTTCCAATTTTTCTGTTTAACTTATTACTATTGTGCTAAATCATACAATTTCTGCTATTTCATAAGATTTCTGCTTAATATACTAGTTCTGCTTTTTATAGGATTTGTGCTTAATATACTATTTCTGCTTTTTATAGAATTTATGCTTAATCATACTATTTCTATATATTTCTGCCAGGTCCCCAGGCAGCCAATCCTCTGTGAGGACTCAGACATTCAAGTATACAGATCACAGCCTGCACGGCCTCCCAGCCAGCCAATCATATCTGAGGTCTCCCGTTTCCTCTCTCGTCATATCTCAGCGACAGATGTACAGAGAGCAATGAAAATCGCAGTCAAAGTACACCAAAGTCCGCTGATTCAGCCAGTAGAAGAATTATGCTTCTAGTCCACCTAGTTTTTGAGTTACACAACGTTTTGTAACTCCAAAAAACGGTGTTTTTCGCCTCTCACCGCGATCTAATTCTGACTCCTCATCAGCCTGTTTTTCCAAAGCAGCCGCTCTCTTTCCCAGTGGCGCAGTTGGTAATGACACGGCTCTGCAAGCCAAAGATCGTGGGTTCGATTCCACCTTGGTCAACATGTTTTTTTTCCCTACAAATTAATACACTGTCACAGACCAGTAATTCATATTCATCATTTATTACAATTCTGCAAACTTTTATGATTTTACCAGCTTTTGATAATATGGACCTCACATTCTTGTTAACACTCCATGGCACAAATACTCTTCCCTTTAGGCTCTGTGTATGTGTGTGTGTGTATCAATATTTCTCCCATTTTAAAGTATTACTCCTCCATAATTGTATTTCTGTTCAATCAAAGTACTTTTACTACATCTTAGTACTTCTGCTCAATCATAGTATTTCTGCTAAATCATAGTATTTTTGCCAAATCATGATTTTTGTGCCAAATCATAACATTTGTGTTATGTTAAAGTATTACTACTAATTGGAGGAATTTCTGTCATGTTACATTATATGTGCTAAATATAGTATTTCTGCCAAATCATACTATTTCTACTATGTTATATTTTTCTTTCTAAATACAGCATTTCTGCTATATAATTGTATTTCTGCTTTTTATACTATTTGTGCCTAACATAGTATTTCTGCTAAATTATAGTATTTCTGCTTTTTATACTGTTTGTGCCTAATATAGTATTTCTGCTTTTTATAGGATTTGTGTTTAACCTTCAGAGGTCCTTAGGGACATTTATTGTATTTTGCATTTTTAATTTTAATATAGTATTTCTGCTAAATTATAGTATTTCTGCTTTTTATAGGATTTGTGCTAAAACATAGTATTTCTACTAAATGTAGTATTTATGCTTAATCATACTATTTCTATATATTACTATTCTGCTAAATCATACTATTTCTGCTTTTCATAGAATTTGTGCCTAATATAGTATTTCTGCTAAATTACAGTATTTCTGCTTTTTATACTATTTGTGCTAAAACATAGTATTTCTACTAAATGTAGTATTTATGCTTAATCATACTATTTGCATATTGGGGAATTCGTGGCTTCTAAGTCAACAAGTCATCCATGTCATATATCTCTAAAAATTCACATTTTAATGATAAATTGTCAACACTTGAAGATTCCCCCATCTCTTCTGAACAAAACGGTGCAGTGACCGTTCTAGCCCTTACGGTTAGGAAATTATAGTCATTTGTTTTGAGGGGAATCCTTAATGGATAATGTTTATATATATATATTTGTCTTTAAAACATCTTTGCAGACTGACTGTCCTGGACTGGTTGTTGTTGTTTTTTTTTTCAGGTCTGGTGAACTCAGCTCTTTGGTGTTGGTGTTCAGGAGTAGAGCCTTCTAATAATATTTATTCAAGTTATAGATTTAAAGTTCTGCGAGTTTTTTCTGTAGCAAATAAATATTGTATAGAATATTTAAAATCACCTACATTTTTGATGTTTACAATGCCCATTGTGTGTAATACTGGAATTTCCTATTACCCATGAACGCCTCATCTTTTACCTGACTGCCGGACATCCGCCTTTCCGCACACTTCGCTGAGTCCGCTCTGGGTGAGTGCTGCTGCTCTGCTTCTCCTCTTCTCTCCTAAATGTTTATAGTCTGTTTGTGCGATTTAACGAGTTCTTTTAGTGATTTATAAAGCCAACCGAGGTATAACTCATATTAGAGTAACACGGTGGTTGCTTTTTCTTAGTGAAACTTTGTCATTTTTGTATGTAAAAGGAGTGTTTGATGAGCTAACAACCCGATGCTAATGCCTAGCGCTCCTTTGAGCCCAGTGTGAAATGAAAATTTGACTGTGAACCACGGTTATTGTGTTGTTTTATTAATTACATTTGGTGTGTTCGTGTTTGTCAGTCTGTTACATAAGGTGCAGTTAGTTCTCTTCACAAATCAGTTGGTTAAAACAGCCTCATTCTTTATGCTGTAAAGTTTTTAAGGAACCGCCATCTTAGATTCAGTGTCAGCTGTCGGCAAGATCAAAGGAGCCATTTTACCGCCTCTGACCGAACACGGGAGAAAAAGAGTCGCGTGTGTGCAGGTCTTGTGGATTAATTAAGAGAAAGGAGGGGGGGAGAAACTGAGGATTAAACATAGGCTATGTCCCCACATACACGGGTATTTTTGAAAACTGAGACTTTACGTTTTCATTTTAAAAAACAATCCCGTCCACACATGAATGCAGAAATGAAGGAAAACTCTGCTAGGAACATACCAAAGCAGCAGGTGGCGATATATTCCTAACCGTGTAGAAATGTTGGCCAATCAGAAGTCTAGAAGCCTCGGTGGGAAATGGCAAACAAAGATGGGGCATAAAAGCAGAACAGGGCCATATGTGTGGGGGGACAGTAACTGTGTGTGTATATGTAAGCATTTAAACACTGCAGAGAGAACAATTAACAGTAACCGTATTGTAGAAATGCATTTCACTGAAACAATAACGTGGCGCACAGTGTGACGGCAAAAAAGGCGCTGCGTTTTCTCCGTGTCCCTGTCCACACATAAATGCAAAAACGGAGTTTTCAAAAATATCCTGGCAAGCGTTTTTAGTTTTTCAGTGACCGAAAACGCCGTTTAAGTGTGGACGAAAGGTGCAAACGCATAGAAAAATCTCCATTTTCAAAAGTACGTGTGGACATAGCCCAAGAATAATAAGAACTCCTAATATGTAGACTTTAATTTTTAAGAACTGTTTAACAAAGGCTTGTTTTTGCCAACCTAAATCTGCAGCACAGTTTAAATTCTCACTTTGTGGGAAATTAATGAAATAAACAACAGCCCACCTTCACATAAATAAAATATGGCAGTATATTATTATTAGTATGGTACATAGATATTTATTTTAAAACTACAGCATATTTACTATGATACTATGTGCAGTTGGTAATATTTTAGGAAGTAGAATTTGAATGCAGACCACCTCAAATATTAAAGCCTTAAAAATATGTCGTGCAGTTTTTCATGTATGAGTGTTTTGCAATCTTAAATGAGATGTAGACCAAAGAAAACAGAGGAGAGTTGTTGTTTGTATTCCAGCTGTAGTAAACAAAGAAGTTTAGTGAATCTTTTTGACAACAGAGAGTGATGCAGTATTGATGCTGATTTGAGTTTTCTGATCCTGTATTTTTGTTCTTTGTCTTTTGTTACACAGAGTGAAATAAAGCTTGGTTTTGCCTTTGCTGGTAAGTAAACAGTGATTGTAACTGAAGCAATATGAAATTGGGATTGTGTAACATTTTTAGCAATTTACATACAATAGTTTGGCTTTTTGTGATATCTTGCCATTTGCTCATGGGCAAAAACACATTTAGGATTTATAAGCAGTAAAGCCCCCCCCCCCCCACTAGATCTCTGAGTGTCCCTAAAAATGTCCCTGAAGTTTAATAGGCCATTTATGTCTAATTTTAAAGGCTTATCAAAGCATTTCTGTAGTAATTATTGTTTTTATTACACATGTTAAGGCCATTTGAGACTCTGCAATTAAATTTTGCCCTCTTTAGACTAAAGTGAGTTCATTTATTCTGAGGTACAGTGCTGGGAAAAGTCTTTCTTCCTTGCAGATTTATTTTGTTCATGCTTTTTTGTCACATGTTTCAAATCATCTAACAGGGATGATATGAATAAATACAAAAAAGCATTTTAAAGTGATGATTTCACGTATGAAGCAGAGAAAACCAAACCAGAGCTATCTGTTCTAATGTGAGAACATGCTGGTCTCTAATACCCAGCTGTGGAAGCCCTGATACGAAGAACTACCATCAAGCATTTATAGTATCAAGTATTATTTGTGATTGTTGCACGCTTTGAAACTGTGATGTTATCATTTGATCAAGTGTGCAGTGCGAGCAAATCATTGCTTGTGGTATCTGCTGTGTTATGTAATAGCACCAAAGTATTAGAGCTTTACGTTCATGAGGAATTTCTGTGGAATTGCAGATGGATAAAACGACACATCACCTTAATAAAGACAGAAATCTTTAATAAGGTGCAGAAAGAGAAGATGGGGTGTTTATAGTAAAGCTGTTGTAAACAAAGAATTTAACAGATTTTTTTTCCCACTACAGATTGTGATGCAGTATTGACTCTGATGCTGATTTCAGTTGTCTGATTCTGTATTTTTGTTCTTTTGTTACAGAGTGAAACAGAACTTCGGTTTTGCCTTTGCTGGTAAGTAAGCAGCAATTGTAACTGCAGTAATATGACATTGTCACTGTGTAACATGTTTAGCAACTTACCTAACGTAGTTTGGTTTTTGTGACATTACCATTTACTGATGGGCAAAAACAAATGGTCAGAATTTATACCTTGTAGCAGCAAAGGCCCCACACATGACCTCTGACTGTCCCTGAAGTTTAACAGGCCATTTGTGTCTGATTTTTATGTTTGAACACAAACAACTGTTTTTATACAGTTGTTCATGTTCTCCGTTTGTTTATGGATTTACCTAGCAGACATAACTATGAACGCATTTTAGGTGAGTTAGTGTAAGTGGTAGCTTAAACACTTAAGAGCACCACAGTTGTTGATTTATATCTTCACTCATATTCTGCTTATGTATTACATTAAAGTCAGACCACTATAGAAGTATTTTTGCCTGAGTGAACAGAAGTGGTACGTTAAACATTTAAGCAATAATAAAAGACTAAGAGAACCAGAGTTGTGAGTAGGCAATGTTGTGTATGTTAAAGCCTGTGTGTAATTTATGTACACTAAGTTTAAATCAGTTTCTTAATAAGTTGCTTGATACAATGTGTTTGAAAATTATATATAAAAGGGAAATATTGCAAAATACAAAAAGATTCCTGCCAACAGGTACAATGGAAGGACTTTTTATTATAATTTTTAAGAAATTAATTGCAAAAATGGCGTGCCACTGTTGTTACTATAACATGTCAGAATTTACATGTATTTTAGGATTTACATATTCAGATCAGAACTAAAACCTAATGAGGTTTTCCGTTGATTCTAACAGTTGTGGTTTTTCCACACTTTATTAAGCACTGACTTGTGATAGAAAATGATGGAGCTAAAAAGCCATAATCTGTACCAACAAATATTGGTGCCTCTTCTTTGCACTTCTGTAGTATGCATGCCTTTATTACACATGTTATCGTCATGTGAGACTCTGTAACTAAAGTTTGTCCTCTTTAGACTACAGTGAGTTCATAAAGGCTTGAAGAAATTGAGGATCTTACTAGTTATTTCATGTCACAGTAAATTGGATTGTGTGTGAAGAGGTTCAACAGTGTAAGTCATTAAACAGTGATCTGATGTGTTGTTTCCTTTCTCTAGGATACTGATCTGATCGTCGCAAGTCTGGTAAGTATAGGTTTTGTCTGCAGTACAGTGCTGAGAAAGGTCTTTCTTCCTTGCAGATTTATTTTGTTTATGCTTTTTTTCACATGTTTCAAATCATCTAACAAGGATGACCTGGATAAATACAAAAAGCAGTTTTAAAGTGATGATTTCATTTTTGAACCAGAACAACCTGGTCTAATGTAAAAACATATTGGTCTCTAATACCCAGCTGTGGATGCCCTGATAGCAACAATTACCATCAAGCATTTACAGTAACTGGTAATGACTGGTTTACATCACTGGTTGATTTTGGTCCACTATAATTTCAGAATTGTCTTAATTAGATCCAAACAGGACAGGCAAAAAAAGAAAAGAAAAAAGTCTTAATTAAGGCCCAATATAGGGTTTTCAAGTCATACCAAGTACCACGGTGGTTAGCACTGTTGCCGCACAGCAAGAAGGTCCTGAGTTTAATTCCAACATCAGGCCGGGGTCTTTCTGTGTGGAGTTTGCATGTTCTCCCGGTGTTTGCGTGGGTTCCCTCCGGGTACTCCGGCTTCCTCCCACCGTCCAAAGACATGCAGCTTGTGGGGATAGGTTAATTGAATAATCCAAATTGTCACTAGGTGTGTATCTGCGAATGAATGTGAGTGCGAATGGTTGTCTGTCCCTGTGTGTTGGCCCTGCGACAGACTGGCGACCTGTCCAGGGTGTACCCTGCCTCTCGCCCTATGACAGGTGGGATAGGCTCCAGTGCCCCCTGAAAAGGATAAGCGGAAGCGAATGGATGGATGGATGGATGGATAGGGTTTTCAAGTCATACCAAGTATCTTAATTTCATTAAAGTCCAGACTGATTCGTTTACACCAAGTGTTTTGTTTCATTCATTCAATTGGACTTGCTTGTGTGCTTCAGATCCTAAGTGTGATTAAACTTAAGCCCAGGACCTGATGAGTTGATGTAGGTCCTGAAGTAGTAAAGGAACTCTGGGACATCACAGTAACAGCACCATGTTTGACTTTAATGCTGGTGTTTTTCTCTCACTATAGATGATTCAGTTTAGTGCAGTTAGTCAGCACAGCTCTTGGTTATCATCGAGATATTATTAGGCAACTTGTTTTTGCCTGTTCAGCTACAATATCTGGGAGCGTTTTTGTTTTATGGGGTCTCCAGATCCTTAGAAATCTCTTTGTAAACCTTTACAGAACTATATGTGTTTGTTTCACATTAGAGCAGCTCACGACTAGCAGTTTAGGGACAATTAAATATTCACATAGGGCAGGGGTCTCAAACTCCACTCTTCAAGGGCCGGTGTCCTGAAGCTTTTTCACGTGTCCCTGTTACAAAACACCTGAATAACATTTGTAGGTCATTAGTGAGAGTATAGAATTTGACTGTGTTGAAGTGGCATCCCCGAAGACTGTTCAAATTTAAGTAATTTAAGTGTTTGGAAAAATGTACTTCTAAAAGTACTTTCATTGCATCATGTTCATTCACTCATGAGCTGCTATAACATGAATCAAATGGCTGAATTACCACCTCAGCATGCAGTCACGTTCTGTAGAGTTTTGCTAATGACCTACTAATGTTATTCAGGTGTGTTGCAACAGGGACACATAGAAAAGTTTCTGGACACCAGGCCTTAAGGACCAGAGTTTGAGACCACTGGTGGTAGGGCATTGTGGATGCCCTACCAAAAGCTTCTTCCCTTAAATCACTGCCTAAAAACTGCTTTTTGTAATTTGTCATAATGACTTGCAAAATATAGGTGGGATATAAACATAAGACATTTTATAGTGGCCTGATATTTTTATCAAGGCTGTTTTTTGAAAATAATCCTGCCCTAATTTACAAAAGATGAACTGTGTCTGAAAGTCATGTTTGTTTGTTTGTTTGTTTAAGAAATGTGGGAATCTCCAGCAAAGATCTTACATGCAACAGCTCAGATACAGCACTCACTTCTGTTCTTTTTATCATGAAATGATCTACAAAGAAATGATCATCATACTAAATTTTGCTAATTAGGCCTTTATATCAGCTATGATAAGTTTATTATAGATTTAGTGTAGTGCTTATTGCTGTGTATCAAACATGCCCCAAATGTGACTGAAATATGTAGAAACTGCTGTGTAGAAACTAGCTGTCTCCAAATTTCTCATTTTGCCAAAATTCATACAGAGTGACCTGAAACTGTCTGCTGTAACCTCAGTGTGTTGGTTTTGTTGGACCATTTAATATTTACAGTAAGTTACTGTAGCAGCACGTCTTAGTTTGAGTTTATAGACTTAGTTTATTGTTTTAATAGAATGTAAAAATGTCCTTATAACAGTTCCACCATCATTTGTTAAACATTGTCATTCTGTTCAGTCCAATAATTTACTGTAGAAGTCTTTAGTATTTAAAGCCCTACATGTATTGTATTTTTGAGATTATAAGGCATAATGTCAATAAACAAGCCTGTTTTTAAGGCAGATTAAGCCAAACAAACAGTCAGATAAGTCAAACTTTATTCAAGTCATTCACAAACAACTCTCAACACTGTTCAGTTGTAACACATAAAATACAGAACAATACACTCACTTTTTCAGTTCATTCCTCATCCACAAATCCATCAAACTCTTCATGGGTTGATCAGTTTGAAATCTGCTTCTTAAGCATGTCTCTTAGCACGTGCCAGGTCCTTGTACACACACCATAATGTTATGTTGAAGCACCGTACGAATTACTCTGCGAGGGTCCTGACTATGGTAGCCATAATGCTCTGACAATACATCAAGCAGCGCAGCTTTGTAGCTTACGAAGTCTTACTAAAATATTTGACAGAATTTTGAGCGCTGTGTACCACAGAAATCCCGTTTGAGGTCAGTAAGCATAACCAGAATCGATACGCTAGGCACATTGTATGTTTTTGAGATAATGACAGGATTTTAGGTGTGCCATATAGTCTGAAGAATATGGTAAATCCAAGCATGTTGGAAATATGACTAATTCCATGCCTTTTGTGTCTTACAGGTGACCTGCTGCAGAAGATCCTCTCTCTCTCTATCATTATAAGCAATTCTGTCTATCCTATCACTCTCCCAACTCTATCTAATTTGAAAGCCATTCTATCTTGTATCCCTCTATCCCTACTGCTCTATCTAATTTGAAAGCCATTCTATCTTGTATCCCTCTATCCCTACTGCTCTATCTAATTTGAAAGCCATTCTATCTTGTATCCCTCTATCTCTACCGCTCTATCTAATTTGAAAGCCATTCCATCTTGTATCCCTCTATCTCTACTGCTCTATCTAATTTGAGAATCCAAGTTTTGAGAATCCTTTCAGAATCCAATTTTCAGAAATCCAAGTTACCAGAACTTGATCTATCTGTTACAGAATTCTGAGAGATCTCTGCTCTCACTGCTCTTTCTTTCCTGTCATTAAGCTCTCTCACATTCAGTCATTTTGCTTTAAATTACAAGTTGAATATACAGTAGTAGAATTACAGTACAGTAGAACTTATAGTAGAAACTACTTACACAGCCCTACATTTGTCATTTTAATTTTGCATTAGACTTTAGTTTGGACTGCTAGTTTGGGTTACTTTGATCAATTGTATAAAATATCACCTTTTTATAAGTTTATTTGTAATAAGATAATCTGGTTATTTTGTAATACATACATTCAGATAAATAATAAATCAGATCCAGTCTGTTAGTCTGTTTCATTGGCTATAACATTTGACTGCAAGTTTATAGTATTATTATTTAAGGACAAACCCATTTTGTCACTCAGTGTAAGTATTCAGTCAGTATTGTCATCGAGAAGTGCCTGAGGACCCAGACTTCCTGTTTCCTGACTGCTGCAGAACATCCAGCTGAAGAAACCCCGTTTCTAAAAGAGGTACAATAAAACGGACCAAATTGTTTCCAGAGAACTTTGAATTTCCTTTATTTTGAGTTTGGAGTACAAATCAGCTTTTTAACATCTATTCATATATTCATAAAAACATTTTATAGTATAATAGTACATTTCTCAGATTTAACAGTAACTTAAGGAGTTATAAGTTTTTCTGTGTTTCAAGGTTCAGTTTTGTTTATATTTGTGTATAACCACATATAAGTTCCAGATTGTACTTCAGCAAAATGCCAAGAAAAAGTCAAAGGTCGCAGTCCCAGAAGCTTAGATGGCAAAAGCAGAAAGAACAGGTGAATGTTTCTCAGAGCAGTGAGCAGGTAAAGGTGTGTGTTTCAGCTTTTCCCAGCACAGAAGTGCAGAGCAGTGTTCAGACAGCCACAGTGTCTTATGCAGATGTGGTAAAGAGAAGTGTTCCCTCAGTGTCTGTCCCAGAGCCTGAAGTTATGCAGGTAATCCAGACTAAACCCCAGCTAACTGTACAAACACAGCATGATGGAGAGACAGCCACAGTGTCTTATGCAGATGTGGTAAAAAGAAGTGTTCCCTCAGTGTCTGTCCCAGAGCCTGAAGTTATGCAGGTAATCCAGACTAAACCCCAGCTAACTGTACAAACACAGCATGATGGACAAGCTCCAGGACAGTCTCATGTACAGGTTACAAACAGTGAAAGTCCACGAGTGAGTAGCGTCTGTGCTTCCCGAAGCCAGGCCGCTCCTAGATATGGAAAGTACCGGAATCAGCAATGCATGGCTAACAGCTTGGTTTTCCTGTCATTCTTACACGAGGATGAATTTATTACCAGAGCAGATCTAAACCGTGTGTTGGACAAAGGCCATGCCGTCTATTCAGATGCAAGACTGAGGTTTGTGAACAGTGTGTTTCTAGCCTGCGATGAACTTCCCTCAGTTGTTACCAGCCGCACACACGAGTATCAAGTCGACATGTCTCAGTTTGCTCATTACGGCACATTTGATGGTACAGATCACTTTCCGAGCCTTGAACAGGGATTACAGTGTTTGGCTTCAGACGTTCGCTATGCTTTGCTAGTCATGGGAGGAACAGTCATCGCTGTTAGCAGGCTGACTTCAGGTGAATATGCATATTTTGATCCTCACCCACGTAAGTCTACTGGTATGCCATTGTCGCTAAGTGTAAGTGGTGGAACTGCAGTTATGTTGAAATTCACACGTCTTAATGACATGATTGACAGGATCAAACGTTTGTACAGAATGTTCAGCATCGCACCAAGCTGCACTTATGAGCTACAGCCCATCGAGTTTCACAGTGAAAACGCTGCTGACCAAAGAGATGCTAATCAAACCACCGAATACAGACAAACAGCTACAACTGTTACAGCACCAGCTTTAAATGAAGCCGTTCATGAAATAAACTCCCAAAGATCTACTGACCAGACACGGAAGACTGTGAGAGACACTTTAACGACTGAAGTGACATCATCCAGAGTGGATTATTCAAATGAGACAGCTGCTACTGAAAACAACCATCTTCCTTCTGAGTATTTAGAAAAAGAAACATCTGCATCCTCTGTGAGAGAAACGCAGGTAACATCAGATTCTGTTCCTCAGAATGATTCAAACACTGCCTACTGTTTAAATAATATAACAGAGGAACTCTCAGATAAACTGCTGAAATATAATAAACAGCAAAGGAGAAAAATAAGGAGAAGATTATTAGCCCAAGAAAAAGTACCACAGAGAAAGGAAAATCAGAAGAAGAAAGAAAGGCAGATGTACAGGTTTGATGAAAGCTTCAAGACAAAGAAAAAAAACTCAACTAAGAAGTGTAATGATCCTGATCACAGACAGAAAAAGAGCATGTACAAAAATGAATTGTATAAATTAAATGCTACCTATAAGGAGAAACAGAGAGAACATTTAAGAAAGATGTATAGGGAAAGTGCTAAAATTAGAGAGAGAAAAAGAGAATGTGTCATAAGGACATATAAAGACAATCCCATATTCAGAGAAAAGCAGAAAGAGCGTATAAGAAGAATATACAGAACTTGTGCTGGATTCAGAGAGAAACATAAAGCTTACATGAGGTCATATGTATATAACCTATATAAAAAAAGCGAAGATTTTAAACAGAAAAAACGATCTTATATGACAAAGCGGTATGGAGAAGAAAAACAATTTCAGCAACAACACAAGGACAATATGAGAGAACGAATGAGAGTAAAATATTGGAACGGTTTTTCTTTCAGACAGATGCATAATATCAGATGTGCAATGAATATAAAACGGAAATATCGCCAGATGCATCGACCAGCTGAGAGTTTACAGTGTCATCCAGAGAACACTTTAATGAATGAGGCCATATCTCGTTTCAGATCAAACATTAAGTCAGCACCATCTTATGTTTGTACTGTTTGTCTAAAAGCTTCTTTTCCTAATCAGGTGAAAATCTGCAAAAGAGAAAATTACTCAAAACACCAGACTGTAGCTCATCAGTGCCTAACTGGTAAATTTGTTCATGTGTGTGATGAAGCATGTCATGATCACTGCAGCTTTCCTGTTGAGAGAAAAAAAGAGTATATCTGTCACACATGTCACAGTTCCCTCAAAAGTGGATGCATGCCCAGGCTTGCTGCTGTTAATGGTTTAGAACTGCAGGATATTCCAGCTGAACTTTGTGATCTCAACATTCTGGAGAGACATCTGATTGCCAAATGCATACCATTTGCTAAGATTATTCCTCTTCCAAAGGGGAGACAGAGACTCATACGTGGTAATGTGGTGTGTGTACCATCTGAGGTCCAACAAACAGTTGACAGTTTACCGAGGATCAGAAGCCAATCACAGATCATGAGGATAAAGCTGAAAAGACGACTGTGCTACAAAGGCCATCAGCTGTTCCAGACTGTCACCTGGTCTAAACTCATTCAAGCTCTGCGTAAACTGAAACAAATTCATCCACAGTACACAGATATTATTATCAGAGATGATGCATTGCTTTGTGATCCAACGTTACCTGATGATGACAGCAGTGATGAAGCCAGCATGGCAAGTGATGATTATAATGAAGCAGATTTAATGGAAATTGACAACTATGAAAAAGATGCCCTTTTGTGTGAAAGTGAGTCTCAAAGTGACCAAGATATTAATATGCAATCCTGTGATGAACAACCAGAGGAACAAAATCCAGATGAACCAGAAAGTGATTTGAACAATGGAGGTTTTGCTCTAGAAAGTTGTCTGCAGCCTGTAGACATTTCAGAAGAGATTCTCTGTTTCACTGATAACACATATTGTGTGGCTCCTGCAGAAAGAAACAATCCTGTTAGCTTCTTCAGAACTCCTCATTTGGAAGCCATGGCATTTCCTGTGCAGTTTCCTACTGGTCAGAATACACTGGATGAAAAGAGACTTCTTAAACTCACACCAAGTGCTTACTTCAAGTCAAGGCTTTTCAACATTGATGCAAGATTTGCTAAAGACACAAATTACCTGTTTTTCTCACAGTTTGTCACTGAAATACACTTGGCTAATTCCAGTATGACGATACAGCTAAGGAAAGGTAAAACTATGACCAAAGATGGACGCAAAATCACATCAGGAATGTTACAAAGTAAGACAGAAGTAGAGAAGCTGGTAAGAAATAAAGATGCAATCAGATTTATGCAGCCACTCAGAGGAACTCCAGCTTACTGGCAGAAAACTACCAGAGATCTATTCAGCATGGTTCGCCAAATAGGAACACCTCAGTTCTTTGTCACTTTCTCTGCTGCTGAGATGAGATGGCCTGAAGTGATTCAAGCAATAAAGAGACAGCAAGGTGAAGAGGTTGATTTTGAAGCCCTGGACTGGTCAGAAAAGTGTGAAATTCTAAGATCAAATCCAGTAACCACCATGCGAATGTTTGATAAACGTGTTGAGGCTTTGTTCAGAGATTTGCTTTTTTCTCCTGCACAGCCCCTTGGTGAGATAATTGATTACTTTTACAGAGTTGAGTTCCAGCACAGAGGTAGTCCACATATACACATGTTGCTGTGGATTCGAGAAAAGGTAGAAGCAGATGTGGATGACGACCAAACTGTCTGTGACTTTGTTGACAGATACATCTCAGCTCAACTCCCTGATCCAGACAAACAACCTGAACTGCACAAAAAAGTCACTGAGCTACAAAAGCACAGCAAAAACCACACAAAGACATGCTTTAAGAGTGTGAACTCTGGTTGTAGATTTGGGTTTCCCAAACCACCAGCCACAAGAACAATGATTGTGAGACAGGATGAGGATTCAGACACTGAAGCTGCAAAAGCCAAACTCAGACCTTTGTTGAACCTGCTGAAGGAACCTGAAGCTGCTTCCCTCACCATAGAGCAGATTCTGTCACGATGCAACTTAACAATGAATGAGTATGAACAATGCCTCCAAGACATAAACAAGAAAACAGCTCTGATTCTGAAACGTGACCCAAATGAGTGTTGGATCAACAATTACAACCCAGACCTGCTTGAAGCCTGGAACTCTAATTTAGATGTCTCATTCATTTTGAATGCCTATTCATGTATAGAATACCTCTGTAAATATATAACAAAGAAAGAATCTGGCCTCTCTGAATACCTGAAGACAGTTATTGACAACTCTGATAAGAACACCGTCAATGAGTGTGATGAAATGAGAGCTGTGATGCAGGCTTACTCAAAAAAGAGAGAAATCAGCGCACAGGAGTGTGTGACTCGAGTCTGTGGCCTAAAAATGAAAAAATGTTCCCGCAGTGTTGTATTTGTACCAACAGATGATAACCCAGTAAAAATGAGTCGGCCCATGAGCTTCCTGGAAAGCACAACACACGACAGTTGTAATATTTGGATGACAAGTTTGAGTGATAAATACAAATGCAGACCTGAGACCCCAGAATATGAGGAAATGTCACTGGCTGATTTTGCTGCCTTGTGCAGGTTGGTGAGTGGTCCAAATGAAGGAAAAGATGTGCTTCCTCTTCTAAACCAGCTTGGATTTGTACAAAGGCGAAAGAATGATAAACCAGCTATAATCAGATATTACCACTGTTCACAGGAAAAAGATCCTGAGCAATATTATGGTCGACTGTTGAGACTTTACCTTCCACACAGATCAGAGCAGGAACTGAAACCACAAGGGTTCCAAACCTATCAGTCCTTCTACAACTCAGGTTTTGTACGACTTCCATGTTCAGACCACAGTGAGTCTGTGAAAAGGGTTGTGAAAAGAAATAAAGACAAGTATGAGAAGAACTCTGAGGATATTGAGAGTGCACTGGAAGAGTTTGAACAAAATAGGGATGTTGTGATTGATGAATGGTGTAATCTTGCTCCTGAATCTGAAGTTGTGAGGCTGCAATGTGATGAGAATCTTCCTGAGAGACATTCTGATGATGAGAACGAACAGGAGAATGTCCCCGACTACAGTCGTCAGTCTGATGCTGTAACAAAGATCAGAGCCATCAGAGAACAACCTGCAGTAGATCCAGCCGTGGTACGTGTAATGTATCAGAATCTGAACCAGAAGCAGGCCTGCGTGTTCTATGCCATAAGAGACTGGTGTATTCAGCGAGTTTGTGGTTTGAACCCAGATCCATTTTTCTTCTATATCAATGGTGGTGCAGGAACTGGAAAGTCACATCTGATTAAGTGTATTCATTCTGAAGCATCAAAGATCCTGAGCAGACTGCCTGCTAATGCAGAAGAAGCTGACATATCAAATCCAACTGTTTTACTGACTTCATTTACCGGTACAGCAGCTTTTTCTATCAATGGCTCTACATTACATTCTCTACTGAAACTACCCAGGAGTCTGAAACCACCCATTCAAGGACTTGGTAACCAACTGGATGAAGTCAGATCTGAGCTGATGAATGCTGAAATTATTGTTATTGATGAGATTTCAATGGTTTCAAAACCCCTTTTTGCTTATGTGGATGCAAGACTGAAACAAATCAAAGGCACTCAGAGACCTTTTGGTGGAATGTCAGTTTTAGCTGTTGGAGATTTTTACCAGCTGCCACCAGTGCGACAGTCTAAACCTCTCTGTGTTTACGATCCAGAACAGATTGACCTATGGCAGGAACATTTTCAGATGATCACTCTAACCGAGATCATGCGTCAGAAAGATGATGTGGCCTTTGCAGAGATGCTGAACAGGATTAGAGTCAAAGAAAAGACAGATGAGCTTTCTCAGTGCGACAGAGATTTGTTGTCACAGGCTGTGACTGCACCAGAAGAATGTCCAACTGAGGTCTTACACATTTATGCCACCAACAAGAATGTGGAATCCCACAACACAGATACCCTGAAGAAGCTTCATTCAAACATCATAATCATCAATGCAGACGATTTCCAGAAGGATAAATGTACAGGCAGAATGGAACGAAGAGACAAACCATTTACAGGTGGGAGAAATGATTTACCTGACACTCTGAATGTTGCTGAAGGAGCTCGAGTCATGCTGACCAGAAACTTGGACACACTAAACGGTTTGGTCAACGGTGCTTTTGGTATACTGGTAAAGGTGGTGAGATCTGAAAATGATGGTCACATAATTAAACTGGGGCTCAGGATGGACAACCGGCAGCCTATGAGACACAACCGCAGTGCTAATGCAGCTTCTGATGATCTGGTTTACATTGAGAGAGCAGAGGAGAGTCTGAAGTTTAAAGGAGCAGTACGCAGACAGTTTCCTGTAAAGCTAGCATTCGCTTGCACAATTCACAAAACTCAGGGTCTTACAACACAGACAGCTGTAGTTTCAATGAAGAACATTTTTGAACCAGGTATGGCTTACGTTGCTCTCAGCAGGGTGACGTCTCTCAGTGGACTCTATTTGCAGGACTTGGATGAGAAAAAGATTTACGCCAATCCCGAGGTAACTGCAGCGCTCCAAACCATGAGACAAGCCAGTGTTGAGGAAATGATGCCTCTTCTTCAGGTCAGAGAAACAGCCAGCAGACTTGACACTCTTACACTGATCCATCACAATACAGAGGGTTTGCCATCTCACATCAGTGACATCAAGAGTCATCATGAAATGTGTTTAGCAGATGTTTTGTGTCTCACTGAGTCTCACCTTCAAGGCTCCTTTGTTGCAGACAGTCTTCATTTGGATGGCTACACCATGTTCAAACGCAACAGACATGTGTCCTACACAAACTTTCCTCACATGGCCAGCAGAAGTGGTGGGGGAGTTGTTGTGTATTTGAGGAATCATTTTCAGGTTCAGGTAAAACAGTATCTACATAATGTCACTGATCTTGAGTTTTTAGTGTTGAAGGTTCAGGCTCCATTCCCTGCACTCATTGCTGTTGTGTACAGACCCCCTGACTACAGTTTGACACCATTCATGCAAAACCTGGTAAGTCTTTTAGATTCACTTGAAATAATGGACTGTCACCCAATCATTGTGTGTGGAGATTTTAATGAGAACCAGTTGCAGAGTGGAAGAAAACAGATTCTGGAGCAGTTTCAGTCGAGAGGGTATTCACAGCTGATCACTTCTGGCACTACAGACAAGAACACCCTGCTTGACCTCATTTTTATTTCTCAGCCACAGAAATGTCTATATTCAGGTGTTCTGAGATCATATTACAGTTACCACAACCCTGTGTTTTGTGTCCTGTCCTCGAGCCAATCATGAAGTCGTCTGGTGAGTTTTGAAACAATTACAGATCATGTTTGTTACAGAGTTTACTGATTGTAGAGCATGAAAAATATTTTTCATTGAAAAAATTGTCTTCCCTACTCTGTCTGTAAGAAGACCCTTTCTTATTGCAATGTTATTAATCATTTCACCAAATCATTGCTGAACTTCATGCAGAGCAGAGAACATCTGCTATCATGCACCTCTGATCTGAAATGTGCTGCAACATTTATTAAACCAACATCATTTCTTTTATTCTCATGTTTTAAATGACTAAATCTTTTTACTGTGACGTATGTAGCTCAACAAACGAGATCTTCCCCTCCAAGGGCTTGAAAATATGAAATAGTAAATAAATAAATCCCACATAAATGCAGGTATTTATTATGGCTCACATGAATAAATACAGACAATTATATTTTCTTGATTATAGTAGCTTTTGTAGAATCAAAAGTTTTTGTGATGAATGAGTTTTTGCTTATCATGTTTTACAGGTAAAAAATGTCAAAAGTTATAAACTATCTTTAGGCTACCAGAGATGTCTATAATGATACATTATGTAGAGAAAAACATTAGTACAGCTTACAGAATATGTATAAAAACTGATTTAGAAGTAAATGGATAGTTTTCTGAAAGTTCCCGACTACAGTTTAACACCACCCACCCAGATCACCCCCCAAGTATCTATGTAATGCTGGTATGGTGTGTGAGTTTGACTTGGCCTTTATCCGGGTGGGTTTGGGTTTGGGTGGATAAAGGCCAAGTCAGAATTCTCTGAGCAGCTGGAAAAAGCTGCTAATAAACAAAGACATCAAAAAGTGTGGGCTTTAGGTGTAGCCCCCGCTTTCTGATGCACTAATTAGACTTAGTAACCGACACCCCATACCAGCATTACATAGACACTTGGGGGCTGAGCTGGGTGGGTGGTGTTATAAGCACGTGTTTTGTTAGATATATTTTTTCAGACACCATCTTCATGAACTGCTGAGCCAAACCTGATCCATCAGTGCTGGACTGCACAGATAACTACATGCCACAAGGAGACTGCTGTGTTATGAATTGCCATACCAGTGTGTCTTCAATGGAGAAGATGACACACCCATCACCTGACCTCCTGCCTGATCTGGAGACCATCATCCTGCTACCACACTACACACCTCTGAGACCATCAATGATGACTCATACTGAGGAAACTGTATTTCCTGTCAGAGATGCTCAGTGATCCTCAGAGCAGAGAGAGGTATCATTCTTTATCTTTGATAAAAAAAAATGTCAGTGTTTTTAATTCAATTAATTAATTAAAATCCTGTTTATTGCATGAATAATTCCACACTCAAATGATTATACTTGTTGACACTTTTTGAGTTTTAATTCACATTATGGATTACAAATCTATGCTTTTTCTACTCTGTCTCTCTGTGCAGGTATTGCTGTCTTCTGAGTTCTTCCGTGTCCCAACTGAGGCCTTCAAACCTCATTGCAGAGCTCATGTCTTTCCTCACCATCATGTGAGTGTGAGATTGCTCTGGATTCTGGTTATGTGGCCTGCAGCACCTATAAGGTATTTCAACATTGTTCATTGTATAACTTATTTGTAGTTTTTAGGGTTTCTACAGACAAAAAAAATGTTCCTTTTTCTGTATTTTTTAGAACAAGCTCGTCCAGTGTGCCTGCATTCCAGCTTCTTAGACTCTACGCAAGTGGACAGAGTATCAGTGTTTGGCCACTCTTACAGACACTGACTTCTGTCAATTCACTTCTACTGATCGGGCACCTCACTCCAGGAAGACAGAGGGCTGCAAGCCTGTCATCATTTCCAGTGTGGCTTTGTATTCTTGGGTTAGCATCAGATTTTTCCCACAAATATTCAAAGGTAACACTTGTTTTAAGCTTAGTTATTAAATCAAAAGTCTTCCCTTGTGTCATGTCTGTGAAGGTTCTCATGATGTCCTTTGATGTAGTCTCTCTCTTCACTTGCATACCCACTACAGAGGCAGTGGAGACTGTCAGAAAACGACTGCAAGAAGACAGCTCCTTGGAAGACAGGACCAACTTCACACCCGATCAGATGTGCACACTGTTAGACCTCTGCCTCACCACTACATATTTCAAATACAACGAGGGTTTCTACAGACAAAAACATGGCTGTGCCATGGGTTCCCCTGTGTCACCTGTTGTAGCCAACCTTTACATGGAGGAAGTGGAAAGGAAGGCTCTTGGCTCTTTCAAAGGAAGAGTACCCAGCCACTGGTACAGATATGTAGATGACACCTGGGTCAAAATCAAAAGGCAAGAAGTGGAATCCTTCACTGCGCACATTAACACCGTGGATAAAAACATCAAGTTCACCAGGGAAGACACAAAGGACGACTGTTTGCTTTTCCTGGACTGCGCTATGCACATTGAAGAGAACGGCAAACTCAACATCGAAGTTTACCGGAAGCCCACACACACGGACCAGTACCTCCTCTTTGACTCCCATCACCCTCTGGAACACAAACTTGGAGTAATTAGGACACATGTCAGTGTTTTTTAATTCAATTAATTAATTTAAATCCTGTTTATTGCATAAATAATTCCACACTCAAATGATTATACTTGTTGACACTTTTTGAGTTTTAATTCACATTATGGATTACAAATCTATGCTTTTTCTACTCTGTCTCTCTGTGCAGGTATTGCTGTCTTCTGAGTTCTTCAGTGTTCCAACTGAGACATTCAAACCTCATTGCAGAGCTCATGTCTTTCCTCACCATCATGTGAGTGTGAGATTGCTCTGGATTCTGGTTATATGGCCTGCAGCACCTATAAGGTATTTCAATATTGTTCATTGTATAACTTATTTGTAGTTTTTAGGCCTTAACACTACTAAAATGTTCCTTTTTCTGTATTTTTTAGAATAAGCTCGTCCAGTGTGCCTGCATTCCAGCTTCACAGAAAAGAACATCAGACACCAGCGAGGGAGGATAAGAAAGACAGACACAACAACATTGTCATCCCCTATGTAGCCGGTGTATCAGAAAAACTCAGGAGAGTTTTCTCCAAATACGACATCCCAGTGTACTTCAGACCCAGTAACACACTCAGACAGAAACTGGTTCACCCGAAAGAGAAAACTCCTAAACACAAACTTAACAATGTGGTGTACGCTGTACAGTGCAGCGAGGAATGCCCAGACTTCTACATCGGAGAGACCAAACAGCCACTTCACAAGCACATGGCACAACATAGAAGAGCCACCTCCACAGGACAAGACTCAGCAGTCCATCTGCATCTAAAGGACAAAGGTCAGTCTTTGAGGATGCCAATGTTCACATTTTGGACAGATGGAGGAGTGAAAGAAGCCATTTACGTCCACTGTGAGCGACGATCTTTAAACAGAGGCGGTGGTTTACGACACCAACTGTCTGCCATCTATAATCCAGTTTTGAGTTCCCTCCCCAGACACCGTAACGTCCACTCACATCCTGGGAGTGGGCGTGGGTGATTTCCTGACCTCGGGAAATCACATGATAGGGTGGGGCCAGGTTTCACAATGAGCTCACCCGAAACCCTGGCTGATTGGGACCCACACCCACTTTCACACCTTGGCTCATGTGATTAGGTAGAGGATCATCAGGGGGTTCTTTGTCCCTCTTTGGGGGGAAACTCCCACTGGGTTTAAATCTGGGACTCTCCACCATTGACCCTTAGAACTGAAGAAGCTTCTCGGATGAGAGGTGAAACGTCTTCAAGGAACTCAAAGAAGTCCAGACGCTTTTCTTTCCAAGCTCCTTAGACTTCACTTGTGTTAATTACATTTTATTTGTTGTTGTTTTCTTTTAGATTTATATGCAGTGATTGGATGTGGTGGAGCTTTGTTAACCGTGTGGAAAACATCTGTTTGTGATGATATTTACAATGAGGCTTTAAGGTGACAGTTTCCATGTAATTTCAATCCTCTTACTAAGCAAAAACATGTTTGCAATTAACATATTTTTTCAGTTTTGTCTTTTGGATTTATGGTTAACATTCCTCTGTGACAGCAAATACTAAACTGGTCCAAGTAACCAGCATATCATTGGTCAAAGGCAAAAAGGACCACATGTCACACTAGCAATGAATTTTTGACTGTGTTTGTGTTAGTATAGAGTAGGTCTAACAGTGGTTTTCCACATCTGCTCTAATATATATAGATAATGGGTCAGACATATAAAGTCATTTTGAAAAGTTCATAAAGGTCATTTATATGTGTTCCTCTTTATCATTTTATATCAGGTCACACAGCTGACTTGAGTTTTGATCAGAGTAGAACCATAACATTCATGCTAATGGTTCTACTGTTTACAGTTACTTTATGATGGATTTCACCCTGGTCACAGCACTATGTGAAAAGCTGTTAGAGGTAAAGTTAAGCCAATTAATACATCATCATAAGTCACTCTCTAACGCAGGGCAGTGATTATTATTCACCATATTTATCATCGAATCATCTTGTGCACTTATTAACTAAATGTTGTTTGTTTGTTTTTTTTGTTTGTTTGTTTGGGGGTTTTTTGTTGCCATTTTTACCTTTCACCAACTGTGTAAATTCTGCAATTTTACCTTGGTTTTGTTTCACATCAGTTTATCTGCTGGCTGGTATTCCTGTCTTCCTTCTCTCACCCCAACCGGTCGCAGCAGATGGCCGCCCCTCCCTGAGCCTGGTTCTGCTGGAGGTTTCTTCCTGTTAAAAGGGAGTTTTTCCTTCCCACTGTCGCCAAAGTGCTTGCTCATAGGGGGTCATATGTCATATGATTGTTGGGTTTTTCTCTGTATCTATGAAGCGCCTTAAGGCGACTTTTGTTGTGATTTGTTGCTATATAAATTGAATTGAATTGGTTTTCTTTCTTTTCTAATGTTTCTGGTCATTTTTCACAGTTAAACAAGTAACTTTGAGGTTACGTCATCGTTTTCAGCTGTTATCTGTATACATTTTTTTCCTAATAATTACATTTCTGCAAAATTATAGCAGTTCTGGTAAGTTGTAATATTTCTGCCAAGTTATTAATTTTTTAATAAATTATTACATTTCTGCTAAGTTGTAGCTTCTGGTAAACTACAACATTTCTGCTGAATTGTTATGTTTCTTCTAAGTTATTGCATTTCTGCTAAGTTATTACATTTTTGCTAACTTGATGTTCTTCTGCAAAGTTATTAAAATTTCAACAACTTTTTAAACGCTGACTTTGATTTCTTCAGCTTCTTCAGCTATTTTCAACTATTTTCAGCAGACAGCTTCAGCTTTACAGTTTCCTCTAAGTGATTGCAGTTCTGCTAAGTTATTCCATTTTAGCAAAGTTCCTTTGCTTCTGCAAAGTTTTTACAATTTCTGCAACTTTTCAGCTTTTTCAGCTACTTTTTGCATACAGCTTCAGCTTTAAGCATCCACACTGCATTTTCGCAGGAAATGCAAATTTTTCTAGTTGTGTGGATGCTTTAAGCATCCACACTATTGAGTTCCTGTTTCTCTTTATTCTTTATTATTATTATTCTAGTTGCTTCCGTACACTTTTTGGCACTTAACTACTTCCACAATTTTCAGCCGATTTTCACCGTTCAAATTTTAAACTATTCTGCTATTTCTGCTAATGTGCGCTATGACTTTTGGTATTTTTTGCTATTATACTTTTTAAAATATTCCACTTTTTTCCTTTAATTTGTCCCATTGAAATGAATGGGAAACTTCAGCAATTCTGCTAAAATTTGCTTGTTTTTGAAACTTAACTACTTCCTCATATTTTCACCTAGAACAACCATTCAAATTTTAAAATGTTCACAAATTATTGGGCTATTCAGGTATGATTCAGCTTTTTCAAATCTTCTACTGTTTTACTTTTATGCCTCTTAAAGTTTTGAGTTGCAAAATTGTGATTTTTCACAAAATACATGCGTTGTTATGGTTGCTATGCTCTTGGCTTCCAGTGTGTCACTGAAGGTTTTGCAGTCTTCTCTTCGTGTCCGAACAACTTCCTGCTACTTGCTCAATTTTCACTCAACTTCCACAAATTATACATCAAAACGTAGGTATTTTTGCTGGCTTTCAGGAAATGTCACCATCATTGTTGTGGGATTTATAGAATTTTTGCAAATCTCCTCAGACTAACACAAGGTCAGAAAACTCTCCATATAAAGTGAATGGAGAGCTTGTTCAAAATCACCGCTGGATTTCTGTAATGAGAGGCATATTCGAATCGTCATATCTCCTTAACGAAGCAAAGTTAAGACATGAGGCTTGTCCCCGAATATCTTCAGACACCCCTGACGCTCACAATTCAAGAATTTCTTTCTCACCTATTACCGTTCTGAAATGAGTTGGACTTGTTTGAGGGTAGGAAATTCGTCCTTCGCTCAGATTTCTTCAGATTTCAAACTGTGGAAATGAACCACTTTTTTCTCTCGTCATAACTTTTTGTTGGATTTCCACAGAGACCTGAAAATTTCCATGATTGTTCACCAAAGCCTGCTGTCTCTTACGGTGAAAGAATGATATCGATACTCCAAATAGATTTCAAGTCACAAAGCGTTGTTTGAGGGCAAGTCAAGGCAGTTTTTGCTTCGCTCTACTCAGTTATGGTGCATTAGAAGTCAAATATCTTTAATAATTCATATTTTAATGATAAATTGTAAACACTGGAAGATTCCCCCATCTCTTCTGAACAAAACGGTGTAAGAATGACCGCTCTAGCCCCTACGGTTTGGAAATTATGGTCATTTGTTTGAGGGGAGTCCTCACTATGAGAAATAGGCTGCAATAATCCTGTGCCTCTCTGTGCTGCGTGTGTAAAAAGAGGCACATGTTTTGGCGGGAAAAAGTACACAGGCTCTCTGATTGGTGGATTCAAATTCAGCAGCTCCCAGGCTGACCTAGAAACTTACTTCTCTCTCCCTGTGCATTTTTTTGCTGATTTTTTCATTTAACAAGTATATTTGAGGGACCCTCAGCATGTTCAGCATTTTTTCAGCTGTCCATTTTGCTTTTCCAATTTTTCTGTTTAACTTATTACTATTGTGCTAAATAATACTATTTCTGCTATTTTATAAGATTTGTGCCTAATATAGTATTTCTGCTAAATTACAATATTTCTGCTTTTTATACTATTTGTGCTAAAACATAGTATTTCTACTAAATGTAGTATTTATGCTTAATCATACTATTTCTGCTTTTTATGGGATTTGTGCCTAATATAGTATTTCTGCTTTTTATAGGATTTTTGCTCAAACATACTATTTCTACTAAATGTAGTGTTTATGCTTAATCATCCTATTTCTGCTTTTTATAGGATTTGTGCTTAATATAGTATTTCTGCTAAATTATAGTATTTCTGCTTTTTATAGTATTTGTGCTAAAACATAGTATTTCTACTAAATGTAGTATTTATGCTTAATGATAGTATTTCTATATATTTCTGCCAGGTCCCCAGGCAGCCAATCCTCTGTGAGGACTGAGAAATTCAAATTTTCAAATCAGGGCCTGCACGGCTTCCCAGCCAATCATATATGTGTCCTGAGGCATTCAAATTTGCATATTGGGGCCTTCATGGCTTCTAAGCCAGCCAATCATATCTGAGGGCTGAGGAATTCAAATCCACAAATCAGGAACTGCACAGCTTCCCAGCCAGCCAATCATGTATGTGGGCTCCAGGTATTCAAATTTGCATATTGGGGAATTCGTGGCTTCTAAGTCAACAAGTCATCCATGTCATATATCTCTAAAAATTCATATTTTAATGATAAATTGTCAACACTTGAAGATTCCCCCATCTCTTCTGAACAAAACGGTGTAAGAATGACCGCTCTAGCCCCTATGGTTAGGAAATTATGGTCATTTGTTTGAGGGGAATCCTCACTATGTGAAATAAACTGAAAGAAGCAGGTCTATGTCTCTGTGCTGCGTGTGTAAAAAGATGCACATGTTTTGGCGGGAAAACATAAACAGCCTCTCTGATTGGTGGATTCAAATTCACCAGCTCCCAGGCTGACCTAGAAACTTAGTCCTCTCTCCCTGTGTGTGTGTGTGTGTGTGTGTGTGTGTGTGTGTGTGTGTGTGTGTGTGTGTGTGTGTGTGTGTGTGTGTGTGTTTAGTGGGAGAGAGAGGACCCTGCCCTTATTTGACAGCATGTCATTGTAGGATTTAAATTGAACATAGTTAGACTGGTTGACTGGATTAGAGCCTGTGTTTGTGTGTCCCTCTGTGCATTTGTGTTTCAATAAGTTATTACTATTCTGCTAAATCATAGTATTTCTGGTACTTTTCGGTACTTGTGCTAAACACAGTATTTCTGCTAAATCATACTATTTCTGCTTTTCATAGGATTTATGCCTAATATAGTATTTCTGCTAAATTATAGTATTTCTGCTTTTTATAGGATTTGTGCCTAACATAGTATTTCTACTAAATTATAGTATTTCTGCTTTTTATAGGATTTGTGCCTAACATAGTATTTCTGCTAAATTATAGTATTTCTGCTTTTTATACTATTTGTTCTAAATTATAGTATTTCTGCTTTTTATAGGATTTGTGCTTAATATAGTATTTCTGCTAAATTATAGTTTTTCTTCTTTTTATAATATTTGTGCTAAAACATAGTATTTCTACTAAATGTAGTATTTATGCTTAATAATAGTATTTCTATATATTTCTGCCAGGTCCCCAGGCAGCCAATCCTCTGTGAGGACTGAGACATTCAAATTTTCAAATCAGGGCCTGCACAGTTTCCCAGCTAATCAAATAAGTGTCCTGAGGCATTCAAATTTGCATATTGGGGCCTTCGTGGCTTCTAAGCCAGCCAATCATATCTGAGGGCTGAGGAATTCAAATCCACAAATCAGGGCCTGCACAGCTTCCCAGCCAGCCAATCACATATGTGGTCTCAGGCATTCAAATTTGCATATTGGGGAATTCGTGGCTTCTAAGTCAACAAGTCATCCATGTCATATATCTCTAAAAATTCATATTTTAATATTAAATTGTCAACACTTGAAGATTCCCCCATCTCTTCTGAACAAAATGGTGTAAGAATGACCGTTCTAGCCCCTACAGTTAGGAAATTACGGTCATTTGTTTGAGGGGAGTCGTCACTATGAGAAATAGACTGCAAAAATCCTGTGTCTCTCTGTGCTGCTGCGTGTCTAAACAGATGCACCTGTTTTGGTGGGGAAAAGTGCACAGCCTCTCTGATTGGTGGATTCAAATTCACCAGCTCCCAGGCTGACCTAGAAACTTACTTCTCTCTCCCTGTGTGTGTGTGTGTGTGTGTGTGTGTGTGTGTGTGTGTGTGTGTGTGTGTGTGTGTGTGTGTGTGTGTGTGTGTGACAGAGAGAGAGAGAGAGAGAAAGCCTTTTAATGGGATGATCCCATTGTAAGATTCAAATTCAATATATTTAGACTGGTTGACTGAATTGGATCTTGTGTGTGTGTCTCTCTGTGCATGTGTGTTTCCTCATGTGTACATATTTGTAATTGTGTGGCAGTCATAAATTTTTTTGCTGATTTTTGTCATTTAACAAGTATATTTGAGGGAACCTCAGCATGTTCAGCATTTTTTCAGCTGTCCATTTTGCTTTTCCAATTTTTCTGTTTAACTTATTACTATTGTGCTAAATCACACTATTTCTGCTATTTTATAAGATTTGTGCTTAATATACTATTTCTGCTTTTATAGGATTTGTGCTTAATATAGTATTTCTGCTTTTTATAAGATTTGTGCTTAATATAGTATTTCTGCTAAATGTAGTATTTATGCTTAATCATACTATTTCTGCTTTTCATAGGATTTGTGCTTAATATAGTATTTCTGCTAAATTTAGTATTTCTGATTAATTATAGTCTTTCTACTAAATCATAGTACAGTATTTCTGCTTTTTATGGGATTTGTGCTAAAACAAAGTATTTCTACTAAATGTAGTATTTATGCTTAATCATACCATTTCTGCTTTTATAGGATTTGTGCTTAATATAGTATTTCTGCTTTTTATAAGATTTGTGCTTAATATAGTATTTCTACTAAATGTAGTATTTATGCTTAATCATACCATTTCTGCTTTTTATAGGATTTGTGCTTAATATAGTATTTCTGCTAAATTATAGTATTTCTGCCAAATTATAATATTTGTGCTAAAACATAGTCTTAATTTAAAATTACAATATTCATAGTTCATCACAGTGTCTCTGGTAAATCACAATATTTCTGCTCTGTTGTACTATTTTTCTAAATCATAGTGTTTCTGTAATGTTTAAGTATTTTTGGCTAAATATATTCTTTCTGTTATCTTATACTATTTCTCCTAAATTCTTGTATTTTTGAGAAGTTATCATGTTTCTGGTAAGTTACAATATTTCTGCTAAATTCTGCTATGCTATTGTATTTCTGCCAAGTATTATGTTTCCTCTAAGATATTGCAGTTCTGCTAAGTTATTCCATTTTAGCAAACTTCTTTTGCTTCTGCAAAGTTTTTACAATTTCTGCAACTTTTCAGCTTTTTCAGCTACTTTTTGCATACAGCTTCAGCTTTAAGCATCCACACTGCATTTTCGCAGGAAATGCAAATTTTTCTAGTTATTATTCTAGTTGCTTCCGTACACTTTTTGGCACTTAACTACTTCCACAATTTTCATCCGATTTTCACCGTTCAAATTTTAAACTATTCTGCTATTTCTGCTAATTTACGCTACGATTTTTGCTATTTTTAACTATTATACTTTTTAAAATATTAAGCTTTTTTCCTTTAATTTGTCCCATTGAAATGAATGGGAAACTTCTGCAATTCTGCTAAAATTTGCTTGTTTTTGAAACTTAACTACTTCCTCATATTTTCACCTAGAACAACCATTCAAACTTTAAAATGTTCACAAATTATTGGGCTATTCAGGTATGATTCAGCTTTTTCAAATCTTTTACTGTTTTACTTTTATGCCTCTTAAAGTTTTGAGTTGCAAAATTGTGATTTTTCACAAAATACATGTGTTGTTATGGTTGCTATGCTCTTGGCTTCCAGTGTGCCACTGAAGGTTTTGCAATTTTCACTTCATGTCCGAACAACTTCCTGCTACTTGCTCAATTTTCACTCAACTTCCACAAATTATACATCAAAACGTAGGTATTTTTGCTGGCTTTCAGAAAATGTCACCATCATTGTTGTGGGATTTATAGAATTTTTGCAAATCTCCTCAGACTAACACAAGGTCAGAAAACTCTCCATATAAAGTGAATGGAGAGCTTGTTCAAAATCACCGCTGCATTTCTGGAATGAGAGGCATATTCGAATCGTCATATCTCCTTAACGAAGCAAAGTTAAGACATGAGGCTTGTCCCCGAATATCTTCAGACACCCCTGACGCTCACAATTCAAGAATTTCTTTCTCACCTATTACCGTTCTGAAATGAGTTGGACTTGTTTGAGGGTAGGAAATTCGTCCTTCGCTCAGATTTCTTCAGATTTCAAACTGTGGAAATGAACCACTTTTTTCTCTCGTCATAACTTTTTGTTGGATTTCCACAGAGACCTGAAAATTTCCATGATTGTTCACCAAAGCCTGCTGTCTCTTACGGTGAAAGAATGATATCGATACTCCAAATAGATTTCGAGTTAGAAAGCGTTGTTTGAGGGCAAGTCAAGGCAGTTTTTGCTTCGCTCTACTCAGTTATGGTGCATTACAAGTCAAATATCTTTAATAATTCATATTTTAATGATAAATTGTAAACACTGGAAGATTCCCCCATCTCTTCTGAACAAAACGGTGTAAGAATGACCGCTCTAGCCCCTACGGTTTGGAAATTATGGTCATTTGTTTGAGGGGAGTCCTCACTATGAGAAATAGGCTGCAATAATCCTGTGCCTCTCTGTGCTGCGTGTGTAAAAAGAGGCACATGTTTTGGCGGGAAAAAGTACACAGGCTCTCTGATTGGTGGATTCAAATTCAGCAGCTCCCAGGCTGACCTAGAAACTTACTTCTCTCTCCCTGTGCATTTTTTTGCTGATTTTTTCATTTAACAAGTATATTTGAGGGACCGTCAGCATGTTCAGCATTTTTTCAGCTGTCCATTTTGCTTTTCCAATTTTTCTGTTTAACTTATTACTATTTTGCTAAATAATACTATTTCTGCTATTTTATAAGATTTGTGCCTAATATAGTATCTCTGCTAAATTACAATATTTCTGCTTTTTATACTATTTGTGCTAAAACATAGTATTTCTACTAAATGTAGTATTTATGCTTAATCATACTATTTCTGCTTTTTATGGGATTTGTGCCTAATATAGTATTTCTGCTTTTTATAGGATTTTTGCTCAAACATAGTATTTCTGCTAAATGTAGTGTTTATGCTTAATCATCCTATTTCTGCTTTTCATAGGATTTATGCCTAATATAGTATTTCTGCTAAATTATAGTATTTCTGCTTTTTATAGGATTTGTGCCTAACATAGTATTTCTGCTAAATTATAGTATTTCTGCTTTTTATAGGATTTGTGCTTAACATAGTATTTCTGCTAAATTATAGTATTTCTGCTTTTTATACTATTTGTTCTAAATTATAGTATTTCTGCTTTTTATAGGATTTGTGCTTAATATAGTATTTCTGCTAAATTATAGTTTTTCTTCTTTTTATAATATTTGTGCTAAAACATAGTATTTCTACTAAATGTAGTATTTATGCTTAATAATAGTATTTCTATATATTTCTGCCAGGTCCCCAGGCAGCCAATCCTCTGTGAGGACTGAGACATTCAAATTTTCAAATCAGGGCCTGCACAGTTTCCCAGCCAATTAAATAAGTGTCCTGAGGCATTCAAATTTGCATATTGGGGCCTTCGTGGCTTCTAAGCCAGCCAATCATATCTGAGGGCTGAGGAATTCAAATCCACAAATCAGGGCCTGCACGGCTTCCCAGCCAGCCAATCACATATGTGGTCTCAGGCATTCAAATTTGCATATTGGGGAATTCGTGGCTTCTAAGTCAACAAGTCATCCATGTCATATATCTCTAAAAATTCATATTTTAATATTAAATTGTCAACACTTGAAGATTCCCCCATCTCTTCTGAACAAAACGGTGTAAGAATGACCGTTCTAGCCCCTACGGTTAGGAAATTACGGTCATTTGTTTGAGGGGAGTCGTCACTATGAGAAATAGACTGCAAAAATCCTGTGTCTCTCTGTGCTGCTGCGTGTGTAAACAGATGCACCTGTTTTGGTGGGGAAAAGTGCACAGCCTCTCTGATTGGTGGATTCAAATTCACCAGCTCCCAGGCTGACCTAGAAACTTACTTCTCTCTCCCTGTGTGTGTGTGTGTGTGTGTGTGTGTGTGTGTGTGTGTGTGTGTGACAGAGAGAGAGAGAGAGAGAGAGAGAGAGAGAGAAAGGCTTTTAATGGGATGATCTCATTCTAAGATTTAAATTCAATATATTTAGACTGGTTGACTGAATTGGATCTTGTGTGTGGGTCTCTCTGTGCATGTGTGTTTCCTCATGTGTACATATTTGTGATTGTGTGGCTGTAATAAATTTTTTTGCAGATTTTTGTCATTTAACAAGTATATTTGAGGGACCCTCAGCATGTTCAGCATTTTTTCAGCTGTCCATTCTGCTTTTCCAATTTTTCTGTTTAACTTATTACTATTGTGCTAAATCATACTATTTCTGCTATTTTATAAGATTTGTGCTTAATATACTATTTCTGCTTTTATAGGATTTGTGCTTAATATAGTATTTCTGCTAAATGTAGTATTTATGCTTAATCATACTATTTCTGCTTTTTATAGTATTTGTGCTTAATATAGTATTTCTGCTAAATTTAGTATTTCTGATTAATTATAGTTTTTCTACTAAATCATAGTACAGTATTTCTGCTTTTTATGGGATTTGTGCTAAAACAAAGTATTTCTACTAAATGTAGTATTTGTGCTTAATCATACCATTTCTGCTTTTTATAGGATTTGTGCTTAATATAGTATTTCTGCTAAATTATAGTATTTCTGCCAAATTATAATATTTGTGCTAAAACATAGTCTCAATTTAAAATTACAATATTCATAGTTCATCACAGTGTCTCTGGTAAATCACAATATTTCTGCTCTGTTGTACTATTTTTCTAAATCATAGTGTTTCTGTAATGTTTAAGTATTTTTGGCTAAATATAATCTTTCTGTTATCTTATACTATTTCTCCTAAATTCTTGTATTTTTGAGAAGTTATCATGTTTCTGGTAAGTTACAATATTTCTGCTAAATTCTGCTATGCTATTGTATTTCTGCCAAGTATTATGTTTCCTCTAAGATATTGCAGTTCTGCTAAGTTATTCCATTTTAGCAAACTTCTTTTGCTTCTGCAAAGTTTTTACAATTTCTGCAACTTTTCAGCTTTTTCAGCTAGTTTTTGCATACAGCTTCAGCTTTAAGCATCCACACTGCATTTTCGCAGGAAATGCAAATTTTTCTAGTTATTATTATATTTTATTCTGTATTCCGTACGTTTTTTGTAATCCTACTCCTTCAAAACCGTTCAACTTAGAAAAACCATTCCAACACCGTTAGATTCCTATTCTTTTGGACAACACTGCTTCCATTTTTCATATTTTTAACATTTATATTTTTAATTTTATTCAACTTTATTCAACAAAAATTTATAATGTATTTCAATGGGGAGACCCTTCAAATCCTCATTCAACTTACTCATTTTTAAACTCTTACTACTTCCACATACATTGACATAGAGCCACCATTCAAACTTTAAAACGAAGACAAGACATTCAACTATTCAACTTGCATTTATCTTTTCAATATCTATTATACTTTTTCTTCAGTTCCAGTTTAAGTTTCATGATGTTTTTTCACCCGTTTCAGAGTTTATAATGGGTGTGTATGGGACGGAATGTTGGGGCTAGAGTGAGGCAGCTCAACTGCTAGAGTGAGAGGAGCAAAAAAAATAATCTTAAAATCTTTTTTAAAACTGCTGCTGTGTCCGCAGCGTTTGCTCTACAGGTATGATTTTACCCTCAAAACGTAGCCATGGCTGTCCTCTTTCATCCAATGTGTTTACTATTGTACTAGGTGTTATGGTTCTTTCATAAATGTCACCAATGCACAGCCTCCTCCCTCCAACTCTTCCATAGACTCTAATGTTAAAATGGCTCAGAAGGTTCGTTTGAAAATCAGAAGAGCATGGTGTCTTTCCACTGTCACCACGTCCATATAATAAACTCCACAGACATGAAAACTGAGAATTTGGTAGACTAGACATTGCTGTCGCTCACAGTGAAAGAATTTTGTCAATACGACTTTTACTTTTCATTTGGGAACGATTTGTTTCGGCCTGACTTTTCTGTTCATTTTAAGCAGCAAAAGTGAGGTGCATGTCTGTGTCCGTGTGTATGGAGCCATTGGGTGCGGTCACTATAGCAACCAGGCTCACACCTGCCTGCTTAACGAGCTCTCTCTGCCACTCTGCCAAAATTAATCTTAAACACTTCTCTTTCAACTGCTGCTGTGTCCACAGTGTTAAAGCCATCATTTTACCCTCAAAACGTCGCCATCGTTGTTCTTTTTCCAACATCTTGTCTTTCAAAGCTCAGAGATGTAAACTTTTTAAACTGTGTGGGTCCAAGTGGAGGGATCACATTTTAGTCATTCAGTGATTCAAAGAATATGACCTTTTAATATTCTTTCAGATGTTTTCTGACTCTAAATGTTCTTTTCTCATTTCTTAGGTTTTTCTAATTTACAATTAAAACATTTTCAGCTTTTTTCCAACTTCTTCTTCTGTGTAACCTTCAGCTTTTAGCAGTTCAGCACTTTTGTTTTCAGGTTAAATTCGGGTTTTTTTTTTATCTCATTCAAAATTTTTAACTTAAATTCAGTAATTATTTCATTTCAATGCATACATTCAGATTCAAGCATTCACACTGCAGTTTCTTCAGAAAATGCACTTTCTAGTTATTATTCTGTATTCCGTACGTTTTTTGTAATCTATCTCCTTCAAAACCGTTCAACTTAGAAAAACCATTCAAACACCGTTAGATTCCTATTCTTTTGGACAACACTGCTTCTATTTTTCTCATTTTTAACATTTATATTTTTAATTTTATTCAACTTTATTCAACAAAAATTTATAATGTATTTCAATGGGGAGACCCTTCAAATTCTCATTCAAATTACTCATTTTTAAACTCTTACTACTTCCACATACATTGACATAGAGCCACCATTCAAACTTTAAAACGAAGACAAGACATTCAACTATTCAACTTGTATTTATCTTTTCAATATCTATTATACTTTTTCTTCAGTTCCAGTTTAAGTTTCATGATGTTTTTTCACCCGTTTCAGAGTTTATAATGGGTGTGTATGGGACGGAATGTTGGGGCTAGAGTGAGACAGCTCAACTGCTAGAGTGAGAGGAGCAAAAAAATTAATCTTAAAATCTTTTTTAAAACTGCTGCTGTGTCCGCAGCGTTTGCTCTACAGGTATGATTTTACCCTCAAAACGTAGCCATGGCTGTCCTCTTTCATCCAATGTGTTTACTATTGTCCTAGGTGTTATGGTTCTTTCATAAATGTCACCAATGCACAGCCTCCTCCCTCCAACTCTTCCATAGACTCTAATGTTAAAATGGCTCAGAAGGTTCGTTTGAAAATCAGAAGAGCATGGTGTCTTTCCACTGTCACCACGTCCATATAATAAGCTCCACAGGCATGAAAACTGAGAATTAGGTAGACTAGACATTGCTGTCGCTCACGGTGAAAGAATTTTGTCAATACGACTTTTACTTTTCATTTGGGAGCGATTTGTTTCGGCCTGACTTTTCTGTTCATTTTAAGCAGCAAAAGTGAGGCGCATGTCTGTGTACGTGTGTATGGAGCCATTGGGTGCGGTCACTATAGCAACCAGGCTCACACCTGCCTGCTTAACGAGCTCTGCCTGCCACTGTACCAAGATTCATCTTAAGCACTTCTCTTTCAACTGCTGCTGTGTCCACAGTGTTACAGCCATCATTTTACCCTCAAATTGTCGCCATTATTGTTCTCTTTCCAACACCGTATCTTTCAAAGCTCAGGCATTTAAACTTTTTAAACTGTGTGGATCAAAGTGGAGGGATCACATTTGAGTCATTCAGTGATTCAAAGAATATGACCTTTTAATATTCATTCAGATGTTTTCTGACTCTAAATGTTCTTTTCTCATTTCTTAGGGTTTTCTAATTTACATTTAAAACATTTTCAGTTTTTTTCCAACTCCTTCTTCTGTGTAACCTTCAGCTTTTAGCAGTTCAGCACCTTTGTTTTCAGGTTAAATTCGTTTTTTTTTTTTTTTGTTTTTTTTTTTATCTCATTCAATATTTTTAACTCAAAATTCAGCAATTAATTCATTTCAGTGCATACATTCAGATTCAAGCATTCACACTGCAGTTTCTTCAGAAAATGCACTTTCTAGTTATTATTAGTGTGAATGCTTGAAAAGCATTCACAGTATTGTTCTTCTAATCTTTATTATTATTATTATTATTATTATTATATTTTATTCTGTATTCCGTACGTTTTTTGTAATCCTACTCCTTCAAAACCGTTCAACTTAGAAAAACCATTCCAACACCGTTAGATTCCTATTCTTTTGGACAACACTGCTTCCATTTTTCATATTTTTAACATTTATATTTTTAATTTTATTCAACTTTATTCAACAAAAATTTATAATGTATTTCAATGGGGAGACCCTTCAAATCCTCATTCAACTTACTCATTTTTAAACTCTTACTACTTCCACATACATTGACATAGAGCCACCATTCAAACTTTAAAACGAAGACAAGACATTCAACTATTCAACTTGCATTTATCTTTTCAATATCTATTATACTTTTTCTTCAGTTCCAGTTTAAGTTTCATGATGTTTTTTCACCCGTTTCAGAGTTTATAATGGGTGTGTATGGGACGGAATGTTGGGGCTAGAGTGAGACAGCTCAACTGCTAGAGTGAGAGGAGCAAAAAAATTAATCTTAAAATCTTTTTTAAAACTGCTGCTGTGTCCACAGCGTTTGCTCTACAGGTATGATTTTACCCTCAAAACGTAGCCATGGCTGTCCTCTTTCATCCAATGTGTTTACTATTGTACTAGGTGTTATGGTTCTTTCATAAATGTCACCAATGCACAGCCTCCTCCCTCCAACTCTTCCATAGACTCTAATGTTAAAATGGCTCAGAAGGTTCGTTTGAAAATCAGAAGAGCATGGTGTCTTTCCACTGTCACCACGTCCATATAATAAACTCCACAGGCATGAAAACTGAGAATTCGGTAGACTAGAAGCTGCTGTCGCTCACGGTGAAAGAATTTTGTCAATACGACTTGTACTTTTAATTTGGGAACGATTTGTTTCGGCCTGACTTTTCTGTTCATTTTAAGCAGCAAAAGTGAGGTGCATGTCTGTGTGCGTGTGTATGGAGCCATTGGGTGCAGTCACTATAGCAACCAGGCTCACACCTGCCTGCTTAACGAGCTCTGCCTGCCACTGTACCAAGATTCATCTTAAACACTTCTCTTTCAACTGCTGCTGTGTCCACAGTGTTACAGCCATCATTTTACCCTCAAAACGTCGCCATCGTTGTTCTTTTTCCAACATCTTGTCTTTCAAAGCTCAGAGATGTAAACTTTTTAAACTGTGTGGATCAAAGTGGAGGGATCACATTTGAGTCATTCAGTGATTCAAAGAATATGACCTTTTAATATTCTTTCAGATGTTTTCTGACTCTAAATGTTCTTTTCTCATTTCTTAGGTTTTTCTAATTTACAATTAAAACATTTTCAGTTTTTTTCCAACTCCTTCTTCTGTGTAACCTTCAGCTTTTAGCAGTTCAGCACCTTTGTTTTCAGGTTAAATTCGGGGTTTTTTTTGTTTTTTTTTAATCTCATTCAATATTTTTAACTCAAAATTCAGCAATTAATTCATTTCAGTGCATACATTCAGATTCAAGCATTCACACTGCAGTTTCTTCAGAAAATGCACTTTCTAGTTTATTCTGTATTCCGTACGTTTTTTGTAATCCTACTCCTTCAAAACCGTTCAACTTAGAAAAACCATTCCAACACCGTTAGATTCCTATTCTTTTGGACAACACTGCTTCCATTTTTCATATTTTTAACATTTATATTTTTAATTTTATTCAACTTTATTCAACAAAAATTTATAATGTATTTCAATGGGGAGACCCTTCAAATCCTCATTCAACTTACTCATTTTTAAACTCTTACTACTTCCACATACATTGACATAGAGCCACCATTCAAACTTTAAAACGAAGACAAGACATTCAACTATTCAACTTGCATTTATCTTTTCAATATCTATTATACTTTTTCTTCAGTTCCAGTTTAAGTTTCATGATGTTTTTTCACCCGTTTCAGAGTTTATAATGGGTGTGTATGGGACGGAATGTTGGGGCTAGAGTGAGGCAGCTCAACTGCTAGAGTGAGAGGAGCAAAAAAAATAATCTTAAAATCTTTTTTAAAACTGCTGCTGTGTCCGCAGCGTTTGCTCTACAGGTATGATTTTACCCTCAAAACGTAGCCATGGCTGTCCTCTTTCATCCAATGTGTTTACTATTGTACTAGGTGTTATGGTTCTTTCATAAATGTCACCAATGCACAGCCTCCTCCCTCCAACTCTTCCATAGACTCTAATGTTAAAATGGCTCAGAAGGTTCGTTTGAAAATCAGAAGAGCATGGTGTCTTTCCACTGTCACCACGTCCATATAATAAACTCCACAGACATGAAAACTGAGAATTTGGTAGACTAGACATTGCTGTCGCTCACAGTGAAAGAATTTTGTCAATACGACTTTTACTTTTCATTTGGGAACGATTTGTTTCGGCCTGACTTTTCTGTTCATTTTAAGCAGCAAAAGTGAGGCGCATGTCTGTGTACGTGTGTATGGAGCCATTGGGTGCGGTCACTATAGCAACCAGGCTCACACCTGCCTGCTTAACGAGCTCTCTCTGCCACTCTGCCAAAATTTATCTTAAACACTTCTCTTTCAACTGCTGCTGTGTCCACAGTGTTAAAGCCATCATTTTACCCTCAAAACGTCGCCATCGTTGTTCTTTTTCCAACATCTTGTCTTTCAAAGCTCAGAGATGTAAACTTTTTAAACTGTGTGGGTCCAAGTGGAGGGATCACATTTTAGTCATTCAGTGATTCAAAGAATATGACCTTTTAATATTCTTTCAGATGTTTTCTGACTCTAAATGTTCTTTTCTCATTTCTTAGGTTTTTCTAATTTACAATTAAAACATTTTCAGCTTTTTTCCAACTTCTTCTTCTGTGTAACCTTCAGCTTTTAGCAGTTCAGCACTTTTGTTTTCAGGTTAAATTCGGGGTTTTTTTTTTATCTCATTCAAAATTTTTAACTTAAATTCAGTAATTATTTCATTTCAATGCATACATTCAGATTCAAGCATTCACACTGCAGTTTCTTCAGAAAATGCACTTTCTAGTTATTATTATATTTTATTTTTCCGTACGTTTTTTGAAAGCCTACTCCTTCAAAACCGTTCAACTTAGAAAAACCATTCAAACATCGTTAGATTCCTATTATTTTGGACATGACTGCTTCTAATTTTCTCATTTTTAACATTTATATTTTTAATTTTATTCAACTTTATTCAACAAAAATTTCCCATGTATTTCAATGGGGAGACCCTTCAAATTCTCATTCAACTTACTCATTTTTAAACTCTTACTACTTCCACATACATTGACATAGAGCCACCATTCAAACTTTAAAACGAAGACAAGACATTCAACTATTCGACTTGTATTTATCTTTTCAATATCTATTATACTTTTTCTTCAGTTCCAGTTTAAGTTTCATGATGTTTTTTCACCCGTTTCAAAATTTATAATGGGTGTGTATGGGACGGAATGTTGGGGCTAGAGTGAGACAGCTCAACTGCTAGAGTGAGAGGAGCAAAAAAATTAATCTTAAAATATTTTTTAAAACTGCTGCTGTGTCCACAGCGTTTGCTCTACAGCCATCATTTTACCCTCAAAACGTAGCCATGGCTGTCCTCTTTCATCCAATGTGTTTACTATTGTCCTAGGTGTTACGGTTCTTTCATAAATGTCACCAATGCACAGCCTCCTCCCTCCAACTCTTCCATAGACTCTAATGTTAAAATGGCTCAGAAGGTTCGTTTGAAAATCAGAAGAGCATGGTGTCTTTCCACTGTCACCACGTCCATATAATAAACTCCACAGACATGAAAACTGAGAATTTGGTAGACTAGACATTGCTGTCGCTCACGGTGAAAGAATTTTGTCAATACGACTTTTACTTTTCATTTGGGAACGATTTGTTTCGGCCTGACTTTTCTGTTCATTTTAAGCAGCAAAAGTGAGGTGCATGTCTGTGTACGTGTGTATGGAGCCATTGGGTGCGGTCACTATAGCAACCAGGCTCACACCTGCCTGCTTAACGAGCTCTGCCTGCCACTGTACCAAGATTCATATTAAACACTTCTCTTTCAACTGCTGCTGTGTCCACAGTGTTAAAGCCATCATTTTACCCTCAAAACGTCGCCATCGTTGTTCTTTTTCCAACATCTTGTCTTTCAAAGCTCAGAGATGTAAACTTTTTAAACTGTGTGGGTCCAAGTGGAGGGATCACATTTTAGTCATTCAGTGATTCAAAGAATATGACCTTTTAATATTCTTTCAGATGTTTTCTGACTCTAAATGTTCTTTTCTCATTTCTTAGGTTTTTCTAATTTACAATTAAAACATTTTCAGCTTTTTTCCAACTTCTTCTTCTGTGTAACCTTCAGCTTTTAGCAGTTCAGCACTTTTGTTTTCAGGCTAAATTCGGGTTTTTTTTTTATCTCATTCAAAATTTTTAACTTAAATTCAGTAATTATTTCATTTCAATGCATACATTCAGATTCAAGCATTCACACTGCAGTTTCTTCAGAAAATGCACTTTCTAGTTATTATTGTGTGGATGCTTTAAGCATCCACACTATTGTTTTCCTGTTTCTCTTTATTCTTTATTATTATTATTATTCCGGGTGTTTCCGTACACTTTTCGCCGTTTAACTACTTCCACAATTTTTGTGCTATTTTCACCGTTCAAACTTTAAACTATTCAGCTATTTTTGCTAATTCCTGCTACGATTTTTGCTATTTTTAACTATTATACTTTTTAAAATATTAAGCTTTTTTCCTTTAATTTGTCCCATTGAAATGAATGGGAAACTTCTGCAATTCTGCTAAATTTTGCCTGTTTTTGAAACTTAACTACTTCCTCATATTTTCACCTAGAACAACCATTCAAATTTTAAAATGTTCACAAATTATTTGGCTATTCAGGTATGATTCAGCTTTTTCAAATCTTCTACTGTTTTACTTTTATGCCTCTTAAAGTTTTGAGTTGCAAAATTGTGATTTTTCACAAAATACATGTGTTGTTATGGTTGCTATGCTCTTGGCTTCCAGTGTGCCACTGAAGGTTTTGCAATTTTCACTTCATGTCCGAACAACTTCCTGCTACTTGCTCAATTTTCACTCAACTTCCACAAATTATACATCAAAACGTAGGTATTTTTGCTGGCTTTCAGAAAATGTCACCATCATTGTTGTGGGATTTATAGAATTTTTGCAAATCTCCTCAGACTAACACAAGGTCAGAAAACTCTCCATATAAAGTGAATGGAGAGCTTGTTCAAAATCACCGCTGGATTTCTGTAATGAGAGGCATATTCGAATCGTCATATCTCCTTAACGAAGCAAAGTTAAGACATGAGGCTTGTCCCCGAATATCTTCAGACACCCCTGACGCTCACAATTCAAGAATTTCTTTCTCACCTATTACCGTTCTGAAATGAGTTGGACTTGTTTGAGGGTAGGAAATTCGTCCTTCGCTCAGATTTCTTCAGATTTCAAACTGTGGAAATGAACCACTTTTTTCTCTCGTCATAACTTTTTGTTGGATTTCCACAGAGACCTGAAAATTTCCATGATTGTTCACCAAAGCCTGCTGTCTCTTACGGTGAAAGAATGATATCGATACTCCAAATAGATTTCGAGTTACAAAGCGTTGTTTGAGGGCAAGTCAAGGCAGTTTTTGCTTCGCTCTACTCAGTTATGGTGCATTACAAGTCAAATATCTTTAATAATTCATATTTTAATGATAAATTGTAAACACTGGAAGATTCCCCCATCTCTTCTGAACAAAACGGTGTAAGAATGACCGCTCTAGCCCCTACGGTTTGGAAATTATGGTCATTTGTTTGAGGGGAGTCCTCACTATGAGAAATAGGCTGCAATAATCCTGTGCCTCTCTGTGCTGCGTGTGTAAAAAGAGGCACATGTTTTGGCGGGAAAAAGTACACAGGCTCTCTGATTGGTGGATTCAAATTCAGCAGCTCCCAGGCTGACCTAGAAACTTACTTCTCTCTCCCTGTGCATTTTTTTGCTGATTTTTTTCATTTAACAAGTATATTTGAGGGACCCTCAGCATGTTCAGCATTTTTTCAGCTGTCCATTTTGCTTTTCCAATTTTTCTGTTTAACTTATTACTATTGTGCTAAATAATACTATTTCTGCTATTTTATAAGATTTGTGCCTAATATAGTATTTCTGCTAAATTACAATATTTCTGCTTTTTATACTATTTGTGCTAAAACATAGTATTTCTACTAAATGTAGTATTTATGCTTAATCATACTATTTCTGCTTTTTATGGGATTTGTGCCTAATATAGTATTTCTGCTTTTTATAGGATTTTTGCTCAAACATAGTATTTCTACTAAATGTAGTGTTTATGCTTAATCATCCTATTTCTGCTTTTTATAGGATTTGTGCTTAATATAGTATTTCTGCTAAATTATAGTATTTCTGCTTTTTATAGTATTTGTGCTAAAACATAGTATTTCTACTAAATGTAGTATTTATGCTTAATCATAGTATTTCTATATATTTCTGCCAGGTCCCCAGGCAGCCAATCCTCTGTGAGGACTGAGAAATTCAAATTTTCAAATCAGGGCCTGCACGGCTTCCCAGCCAATCATATATGTGTCCTGAGGCATTCAAATTTGCATATTGGGGCCTTCATGGCTTCTAAGCCAGCCAATCATATCTGAGGGCTGAGGAATTCAAATCCACAAATCAGGGCCTGCACGGCTTCCCAGCCAGCCAATCATATATGTGGTCTCAGGCATTCATATTTGCATATTGGGGAATTCGTGGCTTCTAAGTCAACAAGTCATCCATGTCATATATCTCTAAAAATTCACATTTTAATGATAAATTGTTAACACTGGAAGATTCCCCCATCTCTTCTGAACAAAACAGTGTAAGAATGACCGCTCTAGCCCCTACGGTTAGGAAATTATGGTCATTTGTTTGAGGGGAGTCCTCACTATGAGAAATAGGCTGCAATAATCCTGTGCCTCTCTGTGCTGCGTGTGTAAAAAGATGCACCTGTTTTGGCGGGAAAACATAAACAGCCACTCTGATTGGTGGATTTAAATTCTGCAGCTCTCTCCCTCTGTTTGTGTGTGTGTGTGTGTGTGTGTGTGTGTGTGTGTGTGTGTGTGTGTGTGTGTGTGTGTTTAGTGGGAGAGAGAGGACCCTGCCCTTATTTGGCAGCATGTCATTGTAGGATTTAAATTGAATATAGTTAGACTGGTTGACTGGATTAGAGCCTGTGTTTGTGTGTCCCTCTGTGCATTTGTGTTTCAATATGCCTCCATATTTGTAATTTTGTAAGTTATTACTATTCTGCTAAATCATAGTATTTCTGGTACTTTTCGGTACTTGTGCTAAATACAGTATTTCTGCTAAATCATACTATTTCTGCTTTTCATAAGATTTGTGCCTAATATAGTATTTCTGCTAAATTATAGTATTTATTATTTTTATAGGATTTGTGCCAAACATAGTATTTCTGCTAAATTATAGTATTTCTGCTTTTTATACTATTTGTGCCTAATATAGTATTTCTGCTTTTTATAGGATTTGTGCCTAATATAGTATTTCTGCTTTTTATAGGATTTGTACCTAATATAGTATTTCTGCTTTTTATAGGATTTGTGCTTAATATAGTATTTCTGCTAAATTATAGTATTTCTGCTTTTTATAGTATTTGTGCTAAAACATAGTATTTCTACTAAATGTAGTATTTATGCTTAATCATAGTATTTCTATATATTTCTGCCAGGTCCCCAGGCAGCCAATCCTCTGTGAGGACTGAGAAATTCAAATTTTCAAATCAGGGCCTGCACGGCTTCCCAGCCAATCATATATGTGTCCTGAGGCATTCAAATTTGCATATTGGGGCCTTCATGGCTTCTAAGCCAGCCAATCATATCTGAGGGCTGAGGAATTCAAATCCACAAATCAGGGCCTGCACAGCTTCCCAGCCAGCCAATCATGTATGTGGGCTCCAGGTATTCAAATTTGCATATTGGGGAATTCGTGGCTTCTAAGTCAACAAGTCATCCATGTCATATATCTCTAAAAATTCATATTTTAATGATAAATTGTTAACACTGGAAGATTCCCCCATCTCTTCTGAACAAAACGGTGTAAGAATGACCGCTCTAGCCCCTATGGTTAGGAAATTATGGTCATTTGTTTGAGGGGAATCCTCACTAAGTGAAATAAACTGAAAGAAGCAGGTCTATGTCTCTGTGCTGCGTGTGTAAAAAGATGCACCTGTTTTGGCGGGAAAACGTAAACAGCCTCTCTGATTGGTGGATTCAAATTCAGCAGCTCCCAGGCTGACCTAGAAACTTAGTCCTCTCTCCCTGTGTGTGTGTGTGTGTGTGTGTGTGTGTGTGTGTGTGTTTAGTGGGAGAGAGAGGACCCTGCCCTTATTTGACAGCATGTCATTGTAGGATTTAAATTGAACATAGTTAGACTGGTTGACTGGATTAGAGCCTGTGTTTGTGTGTCCCTCTGTGCATTTGTGTTTCAATAAGTTATTACTATTCTGCTAAATCATAGTATTTCTGGTACTTTTCGGTACTTGTGCTAAATACAGTATTTCTGCTAAATCATACTATTTCTGCTTTTCATAGGATTTATGCCTAATATAGTATTTCTGCTAAATTATAGTATTTCTGCTTTTTATAGGATTTGTGCCTAACATAGTATTTCTGCTAAATTATAGTATTTCTGCTTTTTATAGGATTTGTGCCTAACATAGTATTTCTGCTAAATTATAGTATTTCTGCTTTTTATACTATTTGTTCTAAATTATAGTATTTCTGCTTTTTATAGGATTTGTGCTTAATATAGTATTTCTGCTAAATTATAGTTTTTCTTCTTTTTATAATATTTGTGCTAAAACATAGTATTTCTACTAAATGTAGTATTTATGCTTAATAATAGTATTTCTATATATTTCTGCCAGGTCCCCAGGCAGCCAATCCTCTGTGAGGACTGAGAAATTCAAATTTTCAAATCAGGGCCTGCACAGTTTCCCAGCCAATCAAATAAGTGTCCTGAGGCATTCAAATTTGCATATTGGGGCCTTCGTGGCTTCTAAGCCAGCCAATCATATCTGAGGGCTGAGGAATTCAAATCCACAAATCAGGGCCTGCACGGCTTCCCAGCCAGCCAATCACATATGTGGTCTCAGGCATTCAAATTTGCATATTGGGGAATTCGTGGCTTCTAAGTCAACAAGTCATCCATGTCATATATCTCTAAAAATTCATATTTTAATATTAAATTGTCATCACTTGAAGATTCCCCCATCTCTTCTGAACAAAACGGTGTAAGAATGACCGTTCTAGCCCCTACGGTTAGGAAATTACGGTCATTTGTTTGAGGGGAGTCGTCACTATGAGAAATAGACTGCAAAAATCCTGTGTCTCTCTGTGCTGCTGCGTGTGTAAAAAGATGCACCTGTTTTGGTGGGGAAAAGTGCACAGCCTCTCTGATTGGTGGATTCAAATTCACCAGCTCCCAGGCTGACCTAAAAACTTACTTCTCTCTCCCTGTGTGTGTGTGTGTGTGTGTGTGTGTGTGTGTGTGTGTGTGTGTGTGTGACAGAGAGAGAGAGAGAGAAAGGCTTTTAATGGGATGATCTCATTCTAAGATTTAAATTCAATATATTTAGACTGGTTGACTGAATTGGATCTTGTGTGTGGGTCTCTCTGTGCATGTGTGTTTCCTCATGTGTACATATTTGTGATTGTGTGGCTGTAATAAATTTTTTTGCAGATTTTTGTCATTTAACAAGTATATTTGAGGGACCCTCAGCATGTTCAGCATTTTTTCAGCTGTCCATTTTGCTTTTCCAATTTTTCTGTTTAACTTATTACTATTGTGCTAAATCATACTATTTCTGCTATTTTATAAGATTTGTGCTTAATATACTATTTCTGCTTTTATAGGATTTGTGCTTAATATAGTATTTCTGCTAAATGTAGTATTTATGCTTAATCATACTATTTCTGCTTTTCATAGTATTTGTGCTTAATATAGTATTTCTGCTAAATTTAGTATTTCTGATTAATTATAGTTTTTCTACTAAATCATAGTACAGTATTTCTGCTTTTTATGGGATTTGTGCTAAAACAAAGTATTTCTACTAAATGTAGTATTTGTGCTTAATCATACCATTTCTGCTTTTTATAGGATTTGTGCTTAATATAGTATTTCTGCTAAATTATAGTATTTCTGCCAAATTATAATATTTGTGCTAAAACATAGACTCAATTTAAAATTACAATATTCATAGTTCATCACAGTGTCTCTGGTAAATCACAATATTTCTGCTCTGTTGTACTATTTTTCTAAATCATAGTGTTTCTGTAATGTTTAAGTATTTTTGGCTAAATATATTCTTTCTGTTATCTTATACTATTTCTCCTAAATTCTTGTATTTTTGAGAAGTTATCATGTTTCTGGTAAGTTACAATATTTCTGCTAAATTCTGCTATGCTATTGTATTTCTGCCAAGTATTATGTTTCCTCTAAGATATTGCAGTTCTGCTAAGTTATTCCATTTTAGCAAACTTCTTTTGCTTCTGCAAAGTTTTTACAATTTCTACAACTTTTCAGCTTTTTCAGCTACTTTTTGCATACAGCTTCAGCTTTAAGCATCCACACTGCATTTTCGCAGGAAATGCAAATTTTTCTAGTTATTATTATATTTTATTTTTCCGTACGTTTTTTGTAAGCCTACTCCTTCAAAACCGTTCAACTTAGAAAAACCATTCAAACACCGTTAGATTCCTATTCTTTTGGACAACACTGCTTCTATTTTTCATATTTTTAACATTTATATTTTTAATTTTATTCAACTTTATTCAACAAAAATTTATAATGTATTTCAATGGGGAGACCCTTCAAATCCTCATTCAACTTACTCATTTTTAAACTCTTACTACTTCCACATACATTGACATAGAGCCACCATTCAAACTTTAAAACGAAGACAAGACATTCAACTATTCAACTTGTATTTATCTTTTCAATATCTTTTATACTTTTTCTTCAGTTCCAGTTTAAGTTTCATGATGTTTTTTCACCCGTTTCAGAGTTTATAATGGGTGTGTATGGGACGGAATGTTGGGGCTAGAGTGAGGCAGCTTAACTGCTAGAGTGAGAGGAGCAAAAAAATTAATCTTAAAATCTTTTTTAAAACTGCTGCTGTGTCCGCAGCGTTTGCTCTACAGGTATGATTTTACCCTCAAAACGTAGCCATGGCTGTCCTCTTTCATCCAATGTGTTTACTATTGTACTAGGTGTTATGGTTCTTTCATAAATGTCACCAATGCACAGCCTCCTCCCTCCAACTCTTCCATAGACTCTAATGTTAAAATGGCTCAGAAGGTTCGTTTGAAAATCAGAAGAGCATGGTGTCTTTCCACTGTCACCACGTCCATATAATAAGCTCCACAGGCATGAAAACTGAGAATTAGGTAGACTAGACATTGCTGTCGCTCACGGTGAAAGAATTTTGTCAATACGACTTTTACTTTTCATTTGGGAGCGATTTGTTTCGGCCTGACTTTTCTGTTCATTTTAAGCAGCAAAAGTGAGGCGCATGTCTGTGTACGTGTGTATGGAGCCATTGGGTGCGGTCACTATAGCAACCAGGCTCACACCTGCCTGCTTAACGAGCTCTGCCTGCCACTGTACCAAGATTCATCTTAAACACTTCTCTTTCAACTGCTGCTGTGTCCACAGTGTTACAGCCATCATTTTACCCTCAAATTGTCGCCATTATTGTTCTCTTTCCAACACCGTATCTTTCAAAGCTCAGGCATTTAAACTTTTTAAACTGTGTGGATCAAAGTGGAGGGATCACATTTGAGTCATTCAGTGATTCAAAGAATATGACCTTTTAATATTCATTCAGATGTTTTCTGACTCTAAATGTTCTTTTCTCATTTCTTAGGGTTTTCTAATTTACATTTAAAACATTTTCAGTTTTTTTCCAACTCCTTCTTCTGTGTAACCTTCAGCTTTTAGCAGTTCAGCACTTTTGTTTTCAGGTTAAATTCGGGGTTTTTTTTTTTGTTTTTTTTTATCTCATTTAAAATTTTTAACTTAAATTCAGTAATTATTTCATTTCAATGCATACATTCAGATTCAAGCATTCACACTGCAGTTTCTTCAGAAAATGCACTTTCTAGTTAGTGTGAATGCTTGAAAAGCATTCACAGTATTGTTCTTCTAATCTTTATTAGTGTGAATGCTTGAAAAGCATTCACAGTATTGTTCTTCTAATTAGTGTGAATGCTTGAAAAGCATTCACAGTATTGTTCTTCTAATCTTTATTATTAGTGTGAATGCTTGAAAAGCATTCACAGTATTGTTATTCGAATCTTTATTATTATTATATTTTATTATTTTTCCGTACGTTTTTTGAAAGCCTACTCCTTCAAAACCGTTCAACTTAGAAAAACCATTCAAACACCGTTAGATTCCTATTCTTTTGGACAACACTGCTTCTATTTTTCATATTTTTAACATTTATATTTTTAATTTTATTCAACTTTATTCAACAAAAATTTATAATGTATTTCAATGGGGAGACCCTTCAAATCCTCATTCAACTTACTCATTTTTAAACTCTTACTACTTCCACATACATTGACATAGAGCCACCATTCAAACTTTAAAACGAAGACAAGACATTCAACTATTCAACTTGTATTTATCTTTTCAATATCTATTATACTTTTTCTTCAGTTCCAGTTTAAGTTTCATGATGTTTTTTCACCCGTTTCAGAGTTTATAATGGGTGTGTATGGGACGGAATGTTGGGGCTAGAGTGAGGCAGCTCAACTGCTAGAGTGAGAGGAGCAAAAAAATTTATCTTAAAATCTTTTTTAAAACTGCTGCTGTGTCCGCAGCGTTTGCTCTACAGGTATGATTTTACCCTCAAAACGTAGCCATCGCTGTCCTCTTTCATCCAATGTGTTTACTATTGTCCTAGGTGTTACGGTTCTTTCGTAAATGTCACCAATGCACAGCCTCCTCCCTCCAACTCTTCCATAGACTCTAATGTTAAAATGGCTCAGAAGGTTCGTTTGAAAATCAGAAGAGCATGGTGTCTTTCCACTGTCACCACGTCCATATAATAAACTCCACAGACATGAAAACTGAGAATTAGGTAGACTAGAAGCTGCTGTCGCTCACGGTGAAAGAATTTTGTCAATACGACTTGTACTTTTCATATGGGAACGATTTGTTTCGGCCTGACTTTTCTGTTCATTTTAAGCAGCAAAAGTGAGGCGCATGTCTGTGTACGTGTGTATGGAGCCATTGGGTGCGGTCACTATAGCAACCAGGCTCACACCTGCCTGCTTAACGAGCTCTGCCTGCCACTGTACCAAGATTCATCTTAAACACTTCTCTTTCAACTGCTGCTGTGTCCACAGTGTTACAGCCATCATTTTACCCTCAAATTGTCGCCATTATTGTTCTCTTTCCAACACCGTATCTTTCAAAGCTCAGGCATTTAAACTTTTTAAACTGTGTGGATCAAAGTGGAGGGATCACATTTGAGTCATTCAGTGATTCAAAGAATATGACCTTTTAATATTCATTCAGATGTTTTCTGACTCTAAATGTTCTTTTCTCATTTCTTAGGGTTTTCTAATTTACAATTAAAACATTTTCAGCTTTTTTCCAACTTCTTCTTCTGTGTAACCTTCAGCTTTTAGCAGTTCAGCACCTTTGTTTTCAGGTTAAATTCGTTTTTTTTTTTTGTTTTTTTTAATCTCATTCAATATTTTTAACTCAAAATTCAGCAATTAATTCATTTCAGTGCATACATTCAGATTCAAGCATTCACACTGCAGTTTCTTCAGAAAATGCACTTTCTAGTTATATTTTATTATTTTTCCGTACGTTTTTTGAAAGCCTACTCCTTCAAAACCGTTCAACTTAGAAAAACCATTCAAACACCGTTAGATTCCTATTCTTTTGGACAACACTGCTTCTATTTTTCATATTTTTAACATTTATATTTTTAATTTTATTCAACTTTATTCAACAAAAATTTATAATGTATTTCAATGGGGAGACCCTTCAAATCCTCATTCAACTTACTCATTTTTAAACTCTTACTACTTCCACATACATTGACATAGAGCCACCATTCAAACTTTAAAACGAAGACAAGACATTCAACTATTCAACTTGTATTTATCTTTTCAATATCTATTATACTTTTTCTTCAGTTCCAGTTTAAGTTTCATGATGTTTTTTCACCCGTTTCAGAGTTTATAATGGGTGTGTATGGGACGGAATGTTGGGGCTAGAGTGAGGCAGCTCAACTGCTAGAGTGAGAGGAGCAAAAAAATTAATCTTAAAATCTTTTTTAAAACTGCTGCTGTGTCCGCAGCGTTTGCTCTACAGGTATGATTTTACCCTCAAAACGTAGCCATGGCTGTCCTCTTTCATCCAATGTGTTTACTATTGTACTAGGTGTTATGGTTCTTTCATAAATGTCACCAATGCACAGCCTCCTCCCTCCAACTCTTCCATAGACTCCAATGTTAAAATGTCTCAGAAGGTTGGTTTGAAAATCAGAAGAGCATGGTGTCTTTCCACTGTCACCACGTCCATATAATAAGCTCCACAGGCATGAAAACTGAGAATTGGGTAGACTAGACATTGCTGTCGCTCACGGTGAAAGAATTTTGTCAATACGACTTTTACTTTTCATTTGGGAGCGATTTGTTTCGGCCTGACTTTTCTGTTCATTTTAAGCAGCAAAAGTGAGGCGCATGTCTGTGTACGTGTGTATGGAGCCATTGGGTGCGGTCACTATAGCAACCAGGCTCACACCTGCCTGCTTAACGAGCTCTGCCTGCCACTGTACCAAGATTCATCTTAAGCACTTCTCTTTCAACTGCTGCTGTGTCCACAGTGTTACAGCCATCATTTTACCCTCAAATTGTCGCCATTATTGTTCTCTTTCCAACACCGTATCTTTCAAAGCTCAGGCATTTAAACTTTTTAAACTGTGTGGATCAAAGTGGAGGGATCACATTTGAGTCATTCAGTGATTCAAAGAATATGACCTTTTAATATTCATTCAGATGTTTTCTGACTCTAAATGTTCTTTTCTCATTTCTTAGGGTTTTCTAATTTACATTTAAAACATTTTCAGTTTTTTTCCAACTCCTTCTTCTGTGTAACCTTCAGCTTTTAGCAGTTCAGCACCTTTGTTTTCAGGTTAAATTCGTTTTTTTTTTTGTTTTTTTTTATCTCATTCAATATTTTTAACTCAAAATTCAGCAATTAATTCATTTCAGTGCATACATTCAGATTCAAGCATTCACACTGCAGTTTCTTCAGAAAATGCACTTTCTAGTCTTTATTCTTATATTTTATTATCTATTCCGTACGTTTTTTGAAAGCCTACTCCTTCAAAACCATTCAACTTAGAAAAACCATTCAAACACCATTAGATTCCTATTCTTTTGGACATGATTGCTTGTATTTTTCTCATTTTTAACATTTATATTTTTAATTATATTCAACTTTATTCAACAAAAATTTCCCATGTATTTCAATGGGGAGACCCTTCAAATTCTCATTCAACTTACTCATTTTTAAACTCTTACTACTTCAACATACGTTCACATAGAGCCACCATTCAAACTTTAAAACGAAGACAAGACATTCAACTATTCAACTTGTATTTATCTTTTCAATATCTATTATACTTTTTCTTCAGTTCCAGTTTAAGTTTCATGATGTTTTTTCACCCGTTTCAGAGTTTATAATGGGTGTGTATGGGACGGAATGTTGGGGCTAGAGTGAGGCAGCTCAACTGCTAGAGTGAGAGGAGCAAAAAAATTAATCTTAAAATCTTTTTTAAAACTGCTGCTGTGTCCGCAGCGTTTGCTCTACAGGTATGATTTTACCCTCAAAACGTAGCCATGGCTGTCCTCTTTCATCCAATGTGTTTACTATTGTACTAGGTGTTATGGTTCTTTCATAAATGTCACCAATGCACAGCCTCCTCCCTCCAACTCTTCCATAGACTCTAATGTTAAAATGGCTCAGAAGGTTCGTTTGAAAATCAGAAGAGCATGGTGTTTTTACACTGTCACCACGTCCATATAATAAACTCCACAGGCATGAAAACTGAGAATTAGGTAGACTGGACATTGCTGCCGCTCACGGTGAAAGAATTTCGTCAATACGACCTATACTTTTCATTTGGGAGCGATTTGTTTCGGCCTGACTTTTCTGTTCATTTTAAGCAGCAAAAGTGAGGCGCATGTCTGTGTACGTGTGTATGGAGCCATTGGGTGCAGTCACTATAGCAACCAGGCTCACACCTGCCTGCTTAACGAGCTCTGCCTGCCACTGTGCCAAGATTCATCTTAAACACTTCTCTTTCAACTGCTGCTGTGTCCACAGTGTTACAGCCATCATTTTACCCTCAAAATGTCGCCATCGTTGTTCTCTTTCTAACACTGTGTCTTTAAAAGCTCAGACATTTAAAATTTTTAAATGGTGTGGATCCAAGCGGAGGGATCACATTTTAGTCATTCAGTGATTCAAAGAATATGAACTTTTAATATTCATTCAGATGTTTTCTGACTCTAAATGTTCTTTTCTCATTTCTTAGGTTTTTCTAATTTACAATTAAAACATTTTCAGCTTTTTTTCCAACTTCTTCTGTGTAACCTTCAGCTTTTAGCAGTTCAGCACTTTTGTTTTCAGGTTAAATTCAGGGTTTTTTTTTTGTTGTTGTTTTTTAATCTCATTCAATATTTTTAACTCAAAATTCAGCAATTAATTCATTTCAGTGCATACATTCAGATTCAAGCATTCACACTGCAGTTTCTTCAGAAAATGCACTTTCTAGTTATTATATTTTATCTATTCCGTACGTTTTTTGAAAGCCTACTCCTTCAAAACCGTTCAACTTAGAAAAACCATTCAAACACCATTAGATTCCTATTCTTTTGGACATGATTGCTTGTATTTTTCTCATTTTTAACATTTATATTTTTAATTTTATTCAACTTTATTCAACAAAAATTTCCCATGTATTTCAATGGGGAGACCCTTCAAATTCTCATTCAACTTACTCATTTTTAAACTCTTACTACTTCAACATACGTTCACATAGAGCCACCATTCAAACTTTAAAACGAAGACAAGACATTCAACTATTCAACTTGTATTTATCTTTTCAATATCTATTATACTTTTTCTTCAGTTCCAGTTTAAGTTTCATGATGTTTTTTCACCCGTTTCAGAGTTTATAATGGGTGTGTATGGGACGGAATGTTGGGGCTAGAGTGAGACAGCTCAACTGCTAGAGTGAGAGGAGCAAAAAAATTAATCTTAAAATCTTTTTTAAAACTGCTGCTGTGTCCACAGCGTTTGCTCTACAGGTATGATTTTACCCTCAAAACGTAGCCATCGCTGTCCTCTTTCATCCAATGTGTTTACTATTGTCCTAGGTGTTATGGTTCTTTCATAAATGTCACCAATGCACAGCCTCCTCCCTCCAACTCTTCCATAGACTCTAATGTTAAAATGGCTCAGAAGGTTCGTTTGAAAATCAGAAGAGCATGGTGTCTTTCCACTGTCACCACGTCCATATAATAAGCTCCACAGGCATGAAAACTGAGAATTAGGTAGACTAGAAGCTGCTGTCGCTCACGGTGAAAGAATTTCGTCAATACGACTTTTACTTTTCATTTGGGAACGATTTGTTTCGGCCTGACTTTTCTGTTCATTTTAAGCAGCAAAAGTGAGGTGCATGTCTGTGTACGTGTGTATGGAGCCATTGGGTGCGGTCACTATAGCAACCAGGCTCACACCTGCCTGCTTAACGAG